>NC_092150.1:75219205-75299205 GCF_045791955.1 Oncorhynchus clarkii lewisi
TATAAAGCAAATCAATCCCTTTGTCCCTTAATCCCCTGATTTAACCATAAATGATGTGGATACATCTAATACAGCTATACATCTACTAATTACCAAAAACTCAATTTTAAATGAAAGTCTAAAACTTTGAAAAAATATAAATGTCTTGTTTACCAAATTCCTATTAAGATATTCTCCCAGAATTAGAACAAAAAGGATAATGTGGCTCTTTACAAATACAGGTGATTACAAATACAGGTAACTGCCAAAATAAAGGAAGCACCAAAATAATGTGTCTTAATAGGGTGTTGGGCACCACAATCCACCAGAACAGCTTCAATGCACCTTGGCATAGATTCTGTCTGAAACTCTATTGGAGGGATGTGACACCATTCTTCCAAGAGAAATTCCATAATTGGTGTTTTGTTGATGGTGGTGGGAAACGCTGTCTAAGGCGCCACTCCAGAATATCCCAGAAGTGTTCAATTGGGTTCAGATCTGGTGACTCAGACGGCCATGGCATATGTTTTCACGCTAACCATTCAGTGCCATTCTGTTGATCGGGGCAATGTCATCCTCTGGGGGCATAGCCATGGAAGCAAAAATAATGGCCAAAATAATGGCCTGCCCAGCATTTTTATACATGACCTTAAGCATGATTGGATGTTAATTGCTTAATTCATTTCAATATACTTTGTACTTTGTATGTATTTACTCAAGTGTTTCCATTATTTTGGTAGTTACTTGTATTTTCCATTTTAATCACTCATGATGTAATGGATTTCAGTAGTCCTGGCAATGGATGGCCAGATGGGTCAAATGTCAACTTTCATGTTGATTGACATCTGGGATGTTGTGTCGTGTCCATCCATTCGTCCCTCTTCACCCCTCCCTCCCCACCTCACTCCCCTCCTCCTCCTCCTCCTCCTCCTCCATCAATTCCCTATTCACCCCCCTGCCCCCCTCCACTCCCCCTTCTCCACTCCTTCCACTCACCCCACAATCAGATATCAAACCTGATGACCTCCCTGTAAAAGGCTCCAAAGGGAAGGAGAAGAGCCGAGACAAGAGCAGGAACAAGGAGAAGAAGAAGAGCCACCATGCAGGAGAGGAGACAGAGAAACACTCCAGCAAACCCAAAGTGGACGAGCTGCTGGTCAGTAGGACTAGAGATTCCACTGGACACACACACACACACACACACACACACACACACACACACACACACACACACACACACACACACACACACGTGGAATGGTATCAGACACACTCTGAACAACAAGGTGTGTGTGTGTGTGTGTGTGTGTGTGTGATTGTGTGTGTGTGTGTGTGTGTGTGTGTGTATTGTCCAGGTGTACAACAAGGAGCTGGAGGCAGAGTATGATAACTTTGAGGACTGGCTCCACACCTTCAACCTGTACAGAGGGAAGGCAGGGGACGACGATGAAGCAGCCCTGGATGACGACAGGATCGTGGGCAGATTCAAGGGCTCCATGTGCATGTACAAGTTGCCTCTGTCTGAGGAGATCACCCGGGAGGTGGGCTTTGACCCAAACATGGGCATGTTCCAGAGCATTCCACACAATGACCCTATCAACGTGCTCGTGCGCGTCTTCGTGGTCAGGGTGAGTGACACCCCTAACCTCTAACCTCTAACCATAAACCAAAGCTTTCCCAGGTTGTTGCTCCTAACTTCAGCGACCTAATCATGTATTCTCATTCAACTCACTTGGTAAAATAAGGGTTCAATAGATTGTAAGTAAAAACCTAAACCATACCACCAACCAACACTGTATTCCAGGCCACAGACCTCCACCCTGCTGATGTGAATGGGAAAGCGGACCCCTATGTTGTCATCAAACTGGGCAAGTCAGAGCTGAAGGATAAAGAGAACTATATCTCCAAACAGCTCAACCCTGTCTTTGGCAAGTGAGTGTGGATGGATACATTCGTTGCACATTGGTGCTGATTCAACAAGTCAACTCATATAAAACATTGCAGTCAAGTGTATTGAAGCATCACTGTACTCTTGTAACTGGCATAGATGCAGCGGCAGCGCAATCTATAAAAAGCTAACCACTTCTTATTTCAAATGTCATCCGTACTCTCTCCATCTCTCCCTTTCTTGTCTATTCCCTCCCACTCCTATTCCTCCCTCCCTTCCTTCCCCTCCTTTCCTCCCTCCACTCCCTCCACCTCCTCTCCCAGGGCATTTGACATGGAGGCTACGTTCCCCATGGAGTCCATGTTGACCGTGTCAGTGTATGACTGGGATCTGGTGGGCACTGATGACCTCATCGGGGAGACCAAGATCGACCTGGAGAACCGCTTCTACAGTAAACACAGAGCTACCTGTGGCATCGCTAACAGCTACTCTGTGTGAGTTCCTGTCTGTCCATGTCATTGTTTTCTGGTCCGTTGTCTGTCTGTCTGTCTGTCTGTCTGTCTGTCTGTCTGTTAGTTGGTTCCTCTGTCTGTCTGTCTGTCTGTCTGTCTGTCTGTCTGTCTGTCTGTCTGTCTGTCTGTCTGTCTGTCTGTCTGTCTGTCTGTCTGTTAAGTTTATACCTCTGTCTGTCTGTTTCCCCCAAAAATGTTAAGAAACTAGAAAATAAAGTAAATATCGACAACAGTCTAGTGTTGTTGTTTGTTCCTGGTAGACATGGTTACAACGTGTGGCGTGACCCGATGAAGCCAAGTCAGATCCTGGCAAAGCTGTGTAAGGAGGGCAAGCTGGACAGCCCCCACTACGGTCCCGGGGGCAGGGTCAAGGTCGCCAACCGCGTCTTCATGGGTGCCACAGAGATCGAGGATGAGAATGGTATGTTTTTGACCTAAAGTATGATACATTTGTGCTGTTGAAAATATATTTATTAAACTTTGCCTACATTTAGAGACCTGACATTCACTGTGCGTCTGTGTGTGCGCGCATGTGCGTGTGTACAGGTCTGAAGAAGCAGACAGACGAGCACCTGGCCCTGACGGTGCTGAAGCACTGGGAGGAGATCCCCAGGGTGGGCTGTAAACTCATCCCAGAACACGTGGAGACAAGACCCCTACTCAACCCTGACCACCCTGGCATTGAGCAGGTCACACACACACATTCCTACTTATTATTAGTATAATGTTATTATAAGTGTTCATCTGGAACTAAGAGTTTAATTCATTTTGATCACTTTTGAGTTAATTGATAATATAGTGCCTTATGAGGGTAAAATAATTAATAATATTGGATAATGAAGCTGTTATGAGCTGTTATAACCTGTTATGACCTCTGTTTAACCCCATAGGGGCGGATTGAGATGTGGGTAGACATGTTCCCCATGGACATGCCAGCACCTGGACCCGCCATCGACATATCACCACGTAAACCAAAGAAGTATGTCATGTCTGGGGCCGGTGGAAGTGTCAGAGTTCAGTCAGTGTACTCTTAGAAAAAAGGGTTCTCAAAAGGTTCTCCTATGGGGACAGCCGAATAACCCTTTTAGGTTCTAGATAGCACCTTTTTAGTGTAGGTACAGCATTGGAGTCTGGTGGGAGGAGCTATAGGAGGACGGGCTCATTGTAATGGCTGGAAGGGCATAAATGGAACGGTATCAAACACATCAAACAAATAGAAACCACATGTTTGACTCCTTTCCATTAATACCATTCCAACAATTACAGTGAGCCCATCATCCTATAGCTCCTCCCACCAGCTACCTCTGAGGTACTACAGTATATGTTACACATTACCAGATAGATCAAGGCACAACATAAACATTTCCTAAAGGTTTGATTGTCGTTTTGCTTCTTATTTATGATCGAATATGAAGTGCTGTATATATGAGTCTCAAAACAGAAGGATGTAGTTTTCCTACTTATATCCCTTCCAGGTTTTCTGTGGTAGGTGTTGTATCTCATTAGAGTAGGTTGGTTATCTAGTGGTTTTCTGTGGTAAGTGTTGTATCTCATTAGAGTAGGTTGATAAATCTAGTGGTTTTCTGTGGAAGTGTTGTATCTCATTAGAGTAGGTTGGTTATCTAGTGGTTTTCTGTGGTAAGTGTTGTATCTCATTCGAGTAGGTTGGTTATCTAGTGGTTTTCTGTGGTAAGTGTTGTATCTCATTAGAGTAGGTTGGTTATCTAGTGGTTTTCTGTGGTAGGTGTTGTATCTCATTAGAGTAGGTTGATAAATCTAGTGGTTTTCTGTGGAAGTGTTGTATCTCATTAGAGTAGGTTGGTTATCTAGTGGTTTTCTGTGGTAAGTGTTGTATCTCATTAGAGTAGGTTGGTTATCTAGTGGTTTTCTGTGGTAAGTGTTGTATCTCATTAGAGTAGGTTGGTTATCTAGTGGTTTTCTGTGGTAGGTGTTGTATCTCATTAGAGTAGGTTGATAAATCTAGTGGTTTTCTGTGGAAGTGTTGTATCTCATTAGAGTAGGTTGGTTATCTAGTGGTTTTCTGTGGTAGGTGTTGTATCTCATTAGAGTAGGTTGATAAATCTAGTGGTTTTCTGTGGAAGTGTTGTATCTCATTAGAGTAGGTTGGTTATCTAGTGGTTTTCTGTGGTAAGTTTTGTATCTCATTAGAGTAAGTTGGTTATCTAGCACTAGACCTGGCCTTGTACATGTCTCACCATAGGAGTGTACAGCCACCTCCCAGGGCCAATTAAGCACTAGACAACAACAGTCCAACTGTGTGTGTTCCTTCCTCCCCCTTCACCAGATATGAGCTCAGGGTGATTATATGGAATACAGACGAAGTAATACTGGAGGACGATGATTACTTCACTGGGGAAAAGTCCAGTGACATATTTGTCAGGGGGTAGGTACCACAGAGGGCTGCGGCGTTATGCCCTGATAGCCCAGTGGGTGTGACGAAGTGGCGTGCTCCCGCGTTTTTTTTGGCGTTAACCATTGTTTTTTTGTTTTGTTTTGTTTTGTTTGTTTCCACGTTTTCTGTGTGTTGCGTGTTTGTTTGTGTCTCTTGTTTGTCGTCCTCTCTCTCTCTCTCCTGTGTGTCGATGCTGTGCTGTTGTCCAGCTTTGAACTGCGTGTTATTATTTGGAACACTGATGACGTAGTTCTAGAGGACGATGCTTTCATGACAGGAGAAAAGATGTCTGACATTTATGTCAGGGGGTAAAACACACCTTTAAATTGCATGGCTCGTACAAACCCCTCCCCCTTCCTTACCCGCCCCTCCCTTAGCCCTCCTATCAGCACGCAGTAAACCACAATGCCTTCACGCCTACAGACAGAGGAAGCCAATCAGGACCATACCACTTAAACAGCAAAGAGGTCAACGTGTCAACAAATGACACTAGGGCAAGCTCATCCACTATTCATTATTGAATTAACCAGGTTAATGGATTGAAAACTGTTTGCAATAAGTTCTGTGAATAACACACTTAGAAGATAAAAGAGTCTGTCAGTTCTCATGCACATTAAATTGGATATAAGCTAGGATAACTCAATAACATTATTCCATTTTGACTTGCCAATTGCTAGTCATCCTTACTGTCATTAGTTTAACTGGTATGGTGCTGCATTCCTACAACAGTTGTAGATTGTCTTGGGCGGGGTTAAAACTACTCGGGATTCCAGGAAGCCTCATGCATGGCAGCATTAGCAAAAAAGGCTTGCATGGGAAATGGAATGGATTCCATATTGTTTTTGCAATTGTATTGTCATTTGCTGGCACTTATTAATGATGCTGTTGAGAATATATCAATACTAATGGACATTCAAAGTCGTAGAAACGTTTTTGGCCGAGGCCTCTCCCCTCCTGCTTCTCAAATGTGCCACCTTCAGGTTTTCAATTCAGTCCAACAGAAAATGTGTTGAAATTCCAGTTGAAGATTTTAAAACTGACATCAATTTTCAAATACACATTTTCAATTCATGAAATTGGAATTTTGTTTTCTTTTCTGAATTTAAATGGAATTGAACCCTCCTCACCAACCACTGGCCACTTGGCACTACTGCAGGGGATAAACTCAGTCTGCCACCCCACGCTGTGCTGAGCCTGCATTGAGACTAGATTTGCATTGTAAGACACTTCTGTTAATGTTAATCTCGTATCTGCATCTTCCCTCCAATGAAGGAAAGCACTGTCATAAAAATGTATTTGACTCTTTTTGTAAAGCTTTGTGTGTGCATGGCATTTGTAATATGTGACCGTCCAACACCAAATCAGGCAATTTGTATTTAAATACACAGTGTGAACTCTATTCTTATTCAGTTGTTTTACAGTGGTAATACTTTTTATAGAATTCACCTAGGTGCAAACACTATGACCACTATTTCACAGCCATGTTTCAATTTGATTTAATTCATAATCTCATACATTTGTCATTACTGGCTGGTTTCTTATTGGAGGGTCCCACCATACGTGTTTTGCTTTTCAAATACTAACATCCTTTTTGTGTATTCAATGGAACAGACCTGTAATGCATACAACACATACTGAGTCATACTATGAATAGCAATCTCAAATCACATTAACTGATGTAAAATGGTGATCTGATCTTCACTGCGTCTGCCTAACCTCCACAGACAACCTTCACACAGAGCATGATAAGTGAAGCTTGTCAATATGCAAAAATAACCCAATAATAACACAGTCATTACACTTAATTTACTACATCATCAGGTCAACATGACCCTCACGCCTAACCTCTGACCCCCTATGACCTTTGACCTTTAACCCAGCTGGCTGAAGGGTCAACAGGAGGACAAGCAGGACACAGACGTCCACTACCACTCTCTGACGGGCGAGGGGAATTTCAACTGGCGCTTCGTGTACCCCTTCGACTACCTGATGGCTGAGGAGAAGATCGTCATCTCCAAAAAGGAGTCCATGTTTTCCTGGGACGAGACCGAGTACAAGATCCCTGCACGCCTCACCCTGCAGGTCTGGGATGCTGACCACTTCTCCGCTGATGACTTTCTAGGTACTGTAGGCCTACACTGCTGGAGCTCTCTACAACTCTACTCATTCTTCTTTTTTTTTTAATTGTCATTTTTCTCAAATGTTGTCCATTCACTGGGCCATATACAGTTCCTTTATATCATCCCTCAAGCTCTGTCATCTCCTCAGTTATCGTCTAATGTCATGTATTGTCTCTCCTGACAGGTGCGATAGAGCTGGACCTGAACAGGTTTCCCCGCGGGGCGAAGACAGCCAAGCAGTGTTCTATAAACATGGTCCAGAACCAGGCAGAGCTGCCCTGCATCTCCATCTTCAAACAGAAGAGAGTCAAGGGCTGGTGGCCATTCGTGGCCCGTGACGAGAACGACGAGATGGAACTCACGGTGAGTGAGTGAGTGAGTGAGTAAGTGAGTGAGTGAGTGAGTGAGTGAGACCCACACACACACATTGGATCATTGGAATGATTGTGTCTTCCTCTCAGGGTAAAGTGGAGGCGGAGCTTCATCTCATGTCGGCAGAGGAGGCGGAGAAAAGTCCTGTTGGTCTTGGACGCAATGAGCCTGACCCTCTGGAGAAACCAAAGTAAGATCTTTATATTTACAGTATACACACACACTCACACTAAGACTATACCCACATACACATTCAGACAAAACGTACACAATCACAAATGTTAATGTTTGTCACACAATGTTAAAAGCAAAGGTGGGAAACAGAAAATAAGTCAGACATGGTCAACTTTCCTATAATCCTCCACTTCCTTCAGGGGTTCTATTCACACCATGCAAAAATAACACTGTGCAAGTGTTAAAACCAACTGATTTATCCCAGTCATTTATTTCTAAACCTCGATTCTGCATCCATCAGAAGCTGATAATGGTTTACATTTTAGTCGACACTTTTTTCTAGAGCGACTGGAGTGCATACTGTACACCTTTCATACTTCGTCACATTGGTCCTCCATGGGAATCGAAATCACAACCCTGGCATTGCAAGCACTGTGCTCTACCAACTGAGCCACACTGGCTTATTCAGAGGTTATGTGATGCACACAATGACTTTAAATAATAATAAGAAATACAGTCTATTTTGACACCTGCGCCTCATTGCAATGTGAACACACTTTCACGGCATCACACTGTTACCTTCCTGTCATCTCTTCACGTTTCCCTTCTTACTGTCTCTGTGTTGCCTCCCTCTCTCCCCTCCAACCTGCGTTGTCTTTCCTTCCATCTACATCCCCTCTTCTCCTCCTCCTCCCCTCCTTCTGAAGTCGCCCGGACACCAGTCTCATGTGGTTTGTGAACCCCCTGAAGTCCATCCGCTACTTCATCTGGCACAACTACCGCTGGCTGATCCTCAAGGCCCTGGGCCTGCTGCTGCTGCTACTCCTGTTGGGTCTATTCCTCTACTCCTTCCCTGGATACCTGGTCAAGAAGATGCTGGGGGCCTGAGGGGGCTGAGACCTACCAGGGCCACTCCCTCTCCTCTCTCTTCTCCTATCCTACCGTTTCCTCTCCTGCTCCTTCTTTTCTGTCACTTTCTCTTTATCATTTACCCACTCTCTGGTCCTCTCTCTGGTCCTCTCCTTTTTTCTGTCTGGTCCTCTCTCTGGTCCTCTCCTTTTTTCTGTCTGGTCCTCTCTCTGGTCCTCTCTCTGGTCCTCTCCTTTTTTCTGTCTGGTCCTCTCTCTGGTCCTCTCCTTTTTTCTGTCTGGTCCTCTCTCTGGTCCTCTCTCTGGTCCTCTCCTTTTTTCTGTCTGGTCCTCTCTCTGGTCCTCTCCTTTTTTCTGTCTGGTCCTCTTTCTGGTCCTCTCCTTTTTTCTGTCTGGTCCTCTCTCTGGTCCTCTCCTTTTTTCTGTCTGGTCCTCTCTCTGGTCCTCTCCTTTTTTCTGTCTGGTCCTCTCTCTGGTCCTCTCCTTTTTTATCTCTGGTCCTCTCCTTTTTTATCTCTGGTCCTCTCTCTGGTCCTCTCTCTGGCCCTCTCTCTTGTCCTCTCCTTTTTTCTGCCTGGTCCTCTCTCTGGTCCTCTCCTTTTTTCTGCCTGGTCCTCTCTCTGGTCCTCTCCTTTTTTTCTTCTGTCTGGTCCTCTGTCTGGTCCTCTCTCTGGTCCTCTCTCTGGCCCTCTCCTTTTTTCTGTCTGGTTCTCTCTCTGGTCCTCTCCTTTTTTCTTTCTGGTCCTCTCTCTGGTCCTCTCCTTTTTTCTGTCTGGTCCTCTCTCTGGTCCTCTCTCTGGTCCTCTTCTTTTTTTCTGTCTGGTCCTCTCTCTGGCCCTCTCCTTTTTTCTGTCTGGTCCTCTCTCTGGTCTTCTCCTTTTTTCTGTCTGGTCCTCTCTCTGGTCCTCTCTCTGGTCCACTCTCTGGTCCTCTCTCTGTCCCTCTCTATGGCCCTCTCTCTGGTCCTCTCTCTGGTCCTCTCTCTGGCCCTCTCCTTTTTTCTGTCTGGTCCTCTCTCTGGTCTTCTCCTTTTTTCTGTCTGGTCCTCTCTCTGGTCCTCTCTCTGGTCCACTCTCTGGTCCTCTCTCTGTCCCTCTCTCTGGCCCTCTCTCTGGTCCTCTCTCTGGCCCTCTCTCTGGCATTCTCTCTGGTCCTCTCTCTGGCCCTCTCTCTGGCCCTCTCTCTGGTCCTCTCTCTGGCCCTCTCTCTGGCATTCTCTCTGGTCCTCTCTCTGGCCCTCTCTCTGGTCCTCTCTCTGGCCCTCTCTCTGGCCCTCTCTCTGGCCCTCTCTCTGGTCCTCTCTCTGGTCCTCTCTCTGGTCCTCTCCTTTTTTCTGTCTGGTCCTCTCTCTGGCCCTCTCCTTTTTTCTGTCTGGTCCTCTCTCTGGTCCACTCTCTGGCCCTCTCTCTGGCCCTCTATCTGGCCCTCTCTCTGGTCCTCTCTCTGGTCCTCTCTCTGGCCCTCTCTCTGGCCCTCTCTCTGGCCCTCTCTCTGGCCCTCTCTCTGGTCCTCTCTCTGGTCCTCTCTCTGGCCCTCTCCTTTTTTCTGTCTGGTCCTCTCTCTGGTCCACTCTCTGGTCCACTCTCTGGTCCTCTCTCTGGTCCTCTCCAGTTCTCTCCTCTGTTCCTCCTTTTCACTGATCCCATATGTGTCTATCCCTTTCCTCCCTTCTCCTGCGGTATCTGTCACTCAATGGATGTTATCACATCTTCTTCTCCCCTTTCTACCACCTTCCTTTTCTATAACCTCTTTCTTCTATCCCTCCACCTCTTTCATCTCGTGTCCTCTTTCTTTTCAGGTCCTATTTTCCACATCTCAGGTCTGTCTCTCAATCTTTGTATTTTCTCAGATAGACAAAGATTGTGTCTGGTACCTAGTCCTCTTTTCTTTGATTCCTGCTTCTCCTTGTCTTAGTCTCCTTTCCTGTGATGTCTCTTGTCTCTCGACCTGTCAATGTCAAGTGTCAATCACGAGTCTGCCATTGTGCATTACACCATCATTACACTGGAGTCGTATTATATGCAGCGCAAAACTTTTCCCTATAAATGTACAGCATTATACTGGTACCAGAGTTGCTAGCAGTCTAAACCACTCCATGGTGAAATTCACCAACAGAGTGGAGCAGAGACCAGGCTTTGTGGAATATCTAGCCCCGACTACATCGATTCAAGATCAATACTTTTTTTTTAAACGAATAATGAAACGCCTACCTGGTACCTATGTTTGTCTTCTGTAGTTACATGCATTTATTTGTTGAAATCCATACTTAATCCATCCATACTTAATCCATCCATACTTAATCCATCCATACTTAATCCATCCATACTTAATCCATCCATACTTAATCCATCCATACCTAATCCATCCATACTTAATCAAATACAAACACCGACTTTTTGGCCGTTTCTGTTTCTCAGATGGCAACTTAGCGTGAATGCTCATGTGCCAATTGAATCTCCGATGATGTAGACCTAGGTCTCCAAACACTCATTGTACAATCAAATCACACAATCTACAGATGGTGTGTCGACCAATCAAATCACACAATCTACAGATGGTGTGTTGACCAATCAAATCACACAATCTACAGATGGTGTGTTGACCAATCAAATCACACAATCTACAGATGGTGTGTCGACCAATCAAATCACACAATCTACAGATGGTGTGTTGACCAATCAAATCACACAATCTACAGATGGTAATTTTCCTTACTGTAAAACATGTTGCAGCATACAGCATCCCTGCTGTAAATTGGATGCTGTAATGTTTTACAGTAAGGAAAATAGTACCGTGAAATGTATAACTGCATCGATGCTGTACAGCAAAATTACAGTATTAAGCTGCAACTCTGGTGCCAGGATAATGCTGTAAATTTACAGTGAAATTCTCCCTGAAATCTGAATTTAAGAAAAAACATAAAATACATTTATTCAAGTTGTTAACAACATTAACTACAAATCAACAATAAGGGCTGTCATTAAATGGGCAGCAGGTAGCCTATCGGTTAAGAGCGTTGGGCCAGTAACCGTAAGGTCACTGGTTCAAATCCCTGAGCCAAATAGGTGAAAAATGTATCAATGTGCCCTTGAGCAAGTCACTTACACCTAATTGTTCCTATAAGTCACCATGTGAGTGTCTGAAAAATGTCAAACAATCATCATCCCATTTTATGTCTTCATTGTCTGAGGAATATATCTGTGCTTAGCTGACTGTGCAATGGTATTTTGGTTAATACAAATAATGTAATTATTTCATAAACAGGGTTGTTTGCGTAGTAGTGTACGGAGAAATGTGATCCATTGGAAATAGTCATACATCATATATGGCTCACTAACACTGGCCCTCCTCTTTTCTCTTTTCATCCCCCACCTCTGGCCCCCTTATCACCGTTTCCTCACCCTACCCACTATCTTCCCTTTAACCTACTCACCCTTCTGTCCCCCACCTCTACCTCTCCCACAACTGCCCTCCATCAACCCCATGTCCTTCTCCACTCCCTTCCCTATATCTTCTACCCCACTATCCCCCCACCCATCCCCTCTAACCCCCCCCCCAGTCGGCCAGACACCACCTTCCTGTGGTTCCTGAGCCCCCTGAAGGCCATCCGCTACCTGGTGTGTAACCGCTACAAGTGGCTCATCATCAAGATGATTGTGGCCCTGCTGCTGCTCATGATGCTGGGGCTCTTCCTCTACAGCATGCCTGGCTACCTGGTCAAGAAGCTGCTGGGGGCCTGAGGGGGATGAATGAGTGGATACATGCGGAGACAAGATGATTGCAGCCCCCCTCCCTCAACATCCCAGCCTTGCCCTCGCCCCACCACCCATCTAACCTTGGCAGTGCTGCTTAACACACATTCTACTCAAAGTCGTTCTATCTATCCCTTGGACCTTTTATCTATCGCTTTAACTACTAAAAACTAAGAACGTCCATATATCTTCTACTCTACAGTAGCACAGTGGGCCTAACCACTCCTGCGATGACCACTGACTAACCAATCAAACTCCTTGCCCCTGATCTGATCATCAATGATGTGGCATACCCTGATGTAACATTTTAGACATTGTTTATTTATTTATCTATTTATTTGTGACTTAAATGATTTGGAAGGACATGGTTAGTGGTCAGTTGATTGGCACTGTTGGTCTTGCATGGATATACATTTCTCAAGTGATGTTGTAATTTTTCCCATTACTTCTATTATACGGCTGTTTTTAAATGGGAATCATGGGGTTGGTTGGTGTGATCACTTGAACTGGACAACAAATGGATTGTTCCCAACAGTTAATGTTCCTCTTGCAGCCTTTGTACACATCTTAAATAATGATGAAGAGATTGAACAACAGATGTCTATTTTCTTAGGACCTAGTTTAACAAGACTTAAAGAGGAACAAAGAGTACAATAATAACTTTTGAATCTTTATCAATTACCGAGCTAAGCATTCTATCGTTTGGTTTAATTTGTGTCCTCAAACACCAACATTTTATGGAACAATGCTTGTTTCTTCAGCCCTTCCTTCAGTGACCTGGAATGCTCTTATAGATTCTTACTGTTATCCAGCAAATGCACAGTAGGTTTAGATATGCATGCAACTGTATTCTAACATCTCAGAGTGATTCAGTTTACATGGTCATCTGACAAGGCATGACTTTCTATTGTAGCTTTACAGTCAGTTACTAAACCTTTTATTTATGTCCGGATCTAGACCTTTTTTTTTACAATGTAGAGATTCCTAAGTGGTTATGTGCATCTTATAGCACATGAGACGTACAGGAATAGGAAGGTGGGGATTGGCCTCTTGACCTCTACCCAATCGGCCTATCAGATTACTCGACTTGCCCTATCAGTTTTTTGAATCAGTTTAATTACTATGCATACTACCTTCCTCTAATGACTTGTTTTTGATTGACTTTTGATTACTATTGATATTGTTCTGCAATGTTGAGGGAGATAGCACGTAAGCATTGCACTGCACCTTTTATACCTGCTGTAAACTGTGTAGGTGATGAATACAATTTGATTTGAGATTACTTAGTTTGCAGTGGGCAGTTCCCTCATGGTTTCCCTTGCTTGACCTACCTGTAGTTATGAGGCAGGTTAGCATTTTTCATCATGAATCTTGTTCTGGAGGCAGCTCTGCATAGTGGTCACTAGCTGGCACAGCCACAAAGTCATACAATCTGATTTTAAAATTAACCCTAGCTTTAACCACACAGATAACCCTAATTGATAACCCTAGCCTTAAATTAAGACCAACAAGTGAAATTCTTTCCAGAAATGTTTACAATTGCCACTTTTGACTTTGCAGCTAGCTCAGGTCTGCCTCAAGGACAAGACTCATCCCAATAAACGTCAGCCTGCAGTTTTGACATCATTTGTGTTGCAGTCATTTTAGTGATCCCGTGTTCACAAAATACAAACCAACAAAAAAATATATTTTAATGTTTGCACTAACTCTCGTCTGTTTGTATGATAAAGTGTATTTATATATTTCTGTTGAAAAGTGTACAATCTTAATGTGTCTGTTTTAACAAGGACTTTAAATAAATTGAATGAATTGAAAACATTTTTGGGAAATGTTTGGTTTATATACGTTTACAGCGTCTAATAAATGTCGCTGTGTTCTTGATGTGTGTGGCAGAGGTTGCATGAGTATCTAGACGACTCTTTGAGGGTATTGTGTGCATACCTTTGTTGTGTGTGTAAAACATCTCCATCTCTCCCTGTAGTCGTCCCAACACCAGTCTGTCGTGGATGCTGAGCCCGGTGCGTGTAGTGTGTATCCTAGTCTGGAGGCAGTACAAGCTGCACTGTGCTCTGCTGCTGGGGGCCGTCCTGGGACTTCTGTTCCTGGGCCTGCTCTTCTTCTCCCTGCCTTCTGCCCTCAGCTACAAGATCTTCAACGTCGCTGGCTGAACACACATTTATCAACCACACACATGCAAACGTAACTTTCTCTCCATGTGGCTGATCCCTGAATGTATTTGCATGTTAAATAGTTTGTATTCTACTGAAGTTCTAATGCGTTACATCTTATTCAATATTGTTGGTAACATTCTACTTTACTACTAGTTAACTCCCATTATGCACTTTATATTTTACATTGTGTTCAACATCAACTCCCATACTGTAAGTTGATAAAGTGATTTATTTTCCTCATCAATAAATTTAAGCATTTCCACTACACTGTGTTCGTGTGTGCTCTTCTCTTCCTCATTGGTCAGCTCATTCACTCAGGAGCCAACGGCATCACCTGGGTGGGCAGAATATCCAGCTCAGAATTCATCCGAAGAATGGAGATTGTCAGTAAATGTCTCTAAATTAGCACAAACATTCTGGACATTAACCCTCTAGATGCTCTTACACACACACTCACCCTAGAGGCTCTGTATTGGTGCAGCAGCATCCGTAGCTCTGGATTCTGTTTTAAACTCTGTGTCTGTCGTTAAACCGCGATCAGAACAATGCTGGCAACAGACCGATAAAAAACAAAATCAGTGCTCAATCAATTACCGCTCTTTATCTGTTTTATAACTCAATTAGAGGCTGAATTGAATCTACAATACATTAGCAACAGCCTTCTAATATTGAGTTTCACCCCCTTTTGCCCTCAGAACAGCCTCAATTCGCCGAGGCATGGACTCTACAAGGTTTAAAGCATTCAACAGAGATGGTGGCCCATGTTGACTCCAACAAGTTGGCTGAATGTCCTTTGGGTGGTGGATCATTCGTGACGGGAAACTGTTATGCGTGAAAAACACAGCAGCGTTACAGTTCTTGACACTGAAACCGGTGCGTCCCCGGAGTCGCCTCTTCACTGTTGATGTTGAGACTAGTGTTTTGCGGGTGCTATTTAATGAAGCTGCCAGTTGAGGACCTGTGAGGCGTCTGTTTCTCAAACTAGACACTAATGTACTGGTCCTCTTGCTCAGTTGTGCACCGGGGCCTCCCACTCTTTCTATTCTGGTTAGAGATAGTTTGCGCTGTTCTGTGGAGTAGTGCACAGTGTTGTATGAGATCTTCAGTTTCTTGCTCATTTCTTGCTGTTTTATTGCTTCCTTAATAAGGACAACCGTTTTCAACTGTGATAACATAATTGCAAAAGGGTTTTCTAATGATGAATTAGCCTTTTAAAATGATCAACTTGGATTAGCTAACACAACGTGCCATTGGAACACAGGAGTGATGGTTGCTCATAATGGGCCTCTGTAGATATTCCATAAAAAATCTGCAGTTTCCAGCTATAATAGTCACTTACAACATTAACAATGTCTACAGTGTATTTCTGATCAATTTGATAACAGAATCGGTGTAATGAACACACCCCAGCGCAACCCTTTAAGTGGAGATTGATTGGACTTGAGATGGGTCTTTGGACTCCAGTGGTGTTTACACAGACACTAGGGGGCTCTAGAGAGTCAGTCATGATGATATACAGCATCTCTCTCTCTCTCTCACACACACACACACACACACACACACACACACACACTAGACTGCTCCACTCACTGTGACAGACACACCACAGCACCATAGGAATCAACATCCTGCTGCACTTTCTGAGTCTAGGGAGGCCAGTAATAAGAGCATTAAGACTTTGCCCTTTCGATTGTCTTCCGCATTGGGAGAGTGGTACCAGAGTGCACTGGGCCAGTGTTTAGTCTGGGCCAAGGTGAGGTGCTGTCTGATCTGAACAAACATCTGCATCTCTAGGCTTGTATTACTCATAGCAGTAGTACATTATAAAGTGGTGTCTTTCCCTCAATGGTGTAAACAGATATTAGTCAAGGACTGTGTTTCTTGAGTTTCAGTGATATGCATATTATTTCATACAGTTGGTTCGAAAGGATACCAAGGCTACCAATTGCCCTTTAGTAGACCATTAGTCAGTTTAAATCAGATATTTCATATAGGTGACACAGTCCCACAGGCCATGCATGATATGGTATTGTGGTATTGATCATGTTGCTGTTGTTAATATACAGTTTATCTTACAGGTAACACGCCAAAATGAACTAATGAAGTGCACACAGTCCATTTCCTTTTATTGATGGAATGTCTTAAGGATTGATTGGTCTATACTGCTTTTTAACTACAATTGATTACAGACAACAACACTGCCCTGCAATCAGTTAGCCTATTGATTGGCTGGTTATTGATCTGTGCCATGGCATTTAAATAGCATTTATCAATAACAACTTTCTGAAGGCCTGTCGAATTTCTAGAATGATTTCACAATCACAGCCTCAACAGACTGACAGTAGAATGACAGCTAGTCAATTTATTATACATCACTGTCAGTCACTGTATGGCAGGCCTGGGCAACTCCAGTCCTCGGGGGCCTAATTGGTGTCACACTTTTGTCCCAGCCCCAGCTAACACACCTGACTCCAATAATCAACTAATCATGATCTTCAGTTAAAAATGCAATCAGTTTAAATCAGATGTGTTTTCTAGGGATGGGGGAAAAGTGTGACAATAATCAGGCCCCAGAGGACTGGAATTGCCCAGGCCTGCTGTATGGAGTAGTCTCTTGTAATTTACACTAGGTGAAGTCAAAGGGCTTGTCTTAAAATATATCCAATTCCCTACATAGTGAGGGTACCAGTGGGGTTACCAGTGCCAGAGATTTTATGATATGGTGTCATTCTGTAAAATATGGACCGTTATTCATCTATTCAGCACCCACACACTTCGGTTTATAGCAGCGGTGGGCAACTCCAGTCCTCGAGGGCCTGATTGGTGTCACACTTTTTCTCCATCACTAGCAAACACAGCTGATTAATCAAATTGCATTCTAAACTGAAGCTCATGATTAGGTGACTATTGGAGTCAGGTGTGTTAGCTGGGGCTGGGGAAAAACTGTGACACCAATCAGGCCCTCAAGGACTGGAATTGCCCACCCCTGGTTTATAGCTATGATGATATCTTAATGTACTATTGTCCTTTAAGGTGTCCTATGTCACATAATACACTTTCCACTTACATTTTTGGACCGGAGGTTTGACACAGCCTTGAACCAAACCCTTGCTAATGTTTTATTGTGTCTTCGTCGTTGTGTTGTGTAGGAAATGGCACTAGTTGTTCACCAATTAGCATCCTCGGGGCCTGTTCTGGCGCCCGACCACAGATGGTCCCATGACACAGAGAGACTCTAGACATAGTCTGGAGGCGACGGAGCGTAAACCAAGCACAAAGGACAGTGTCATGATGGTCCTGTGAGGATCCAAATAGGTCAGATCAGGTTTGCAATGAATGCAATGAATGACTTCAACCGACTGGTGGGGATTATCAATTCTCTTCCTGTCGTAAATCAGAGGAGAGAACATTCGGCTCTCCCTATCAAATGTTCACCAGATGAATGTACCTTTGTTTCACATACTTTTCCCGCCAAAACTCTAACATTCTAAAGCGAGTACTGGAACAATATTTCTAACATAGAATGTGGGGAATGGTCAGAAGCGATCTATAGAACACTAATGTCATATTGTGTGTTATTTTGTGATGTCATTAAAAATCTTATAAAGGAAATACTGGAACTTGTAAAGTATACCCACTACATGTACAAAGCTTCCATCCGATGCATTGTGCATGAAATATGAAATATGAAAAAGTATGAAAGTGTTGTTGAGAGGGATATGAGTTTAGGAACCATAAGAGATAATTGTTTTACATAAACTTTGCACAGTGACAAGTCACGCCCCTGAGTAAGGTAAGAGAGCGTGCCAGTCTGACGGAACCGCCCTTTTGAACAAACTGTATAAAATGATGAGTTAAGAATGAACATATCAGACCAGAGAGATGTAGAGCTGCAGCTCACGTTTAAAGTGGTTTGAACTCTGAATCTCAACTAGAGGTAGAGATGATAAACTCACCTCACTGGTACGCTTGATTAGCTGTCCTAAGTAAAGTATCTAGAAAAGTGAATTGAAGGGGGACCATTCTACTATGCTCAAACCACCGCAGTACGCTACTCTCATCACCCCACTGGGAACCATCGACACGGCTGGCTAGCCTGTCTTCAAAGAGGTATCTTCCAGAGAGAATGGAAGGAGAATAAACATTGTAGTTCTGTTCAGGACTACTCGACAAGTCCCCAGATACCAGACAACTATAGAAAAGGACAACAGTAGAAGACTTGTCGGAACCATTTTGGAAAATCAGAGCCTACTCTGAAAAGGCCCAACCCCATTTCGCGAAAAGGCCCAACCCCATTTCCAAGGCGGCTTGGTTCTGAGAGAGATACACGGTGAACCAAGGCATTTTCACTTAAGTACATTCATGATGTCTTACTCCAAGCGGGCAGCGGTTCATGTGAAAAGTATAAGTGAGAGTAGTTTCTAAATGTACCAATGTACCCCCCCCCTCTCTCTCTCTCGCCCTCACCATGTCTTTTGTAACAAGCAGCCATTTTGTTGTCAGTCCAATAGGGACCTGTTTCTAATGTATTAAGTGTGTATGTTTATCCTGTGTTACCACTTAATTAGCTAGTAAATAAATAATTAAACCAATTTGTGTAATAAGTAAGGCTCTGGTCTTTGCAGATGAAAGGGGGTTACAACTGTTCAGAATGATGATATGATACAAGGTTATGATTAATAAGTTGACTGTTTATAGATGTGATAGGTAAAGACCTTTAGAGTTTAATTTGGGAAATGGTAACTGTTTAATGAACTGCTCTCGTGGTGCCCCAGATCCTAATGAGTTAATTGTTACTTGAATAATTTGATCGGGTAACAATTAAACATAGTTAGTTTATTAGATAAATAACAGTCTTCAGATTCATGTTAAAAGTCAAGTCATGACAACAGTGTCACGCAACATCAAAGGAGGCATGTGCGAGTGTATGTGAGTATGTGTGTGACCCAACAAAGGCATGTGATGTCCAAATCATCCATCATACTTAATTAGCCGTTTTGATCTGTATCGACTGAATCAAATTGACACTCCACTTCCACAAGCTGAAAGCTTACAGTAGAGACATTCATGTTTATGACTTGTTTCTTCATAAGTGACAAAAAATTGTGAGGCAGACCTCCTAAACTCTGTCATCATCATGTAACAGTAATCACAGACTGAGAGGCTGACTCACATGTCAGAGCCCCAGAAGAGAGCACTGAGGCTGGGAGTCCAGCGGCTGATGAGATACTGTACAGAGAGCCAGACAGGAAGTAGTGGAGCATGTAAATGCCATTTATGCAACTTTCTTTATGTAAATGTCATTTCAGCACCTATTACACTATTATAAATTAGTGTTCTTAGCGTAATCATCAGTGAATCTCTGAATAGAGCAAGTCACGCCACACAGCATGAGGCCTGCTATTAGTGATGGCATTCATCTTCGCCATACATACAGCCTGTCGGTATCTATCAATATATACAGTCCTTAATTGAAACTTCTTGATACACAAAGTGTGTTTTGGGCTTCATGTAATCCTCAGGACCAGCTCTTCCACCTCACCCCACGTCATTCATTCCCTGAATTGTTCACCTCAGTAATGGATGTCCGTCACCTTGATTCACCAAACCACCTTTCATTGTACTTCATACATGGGGGAGATTACATCATTGTGTTTTCGCTCTCAAATTCTATGCTGTTCAATCAAATCAATCAATAAAATGTATAAAGCCCTTCTTCCATCAGCAGATGTCACAAAGTCCTTATACACTTTATATAGGAAAAGCTACACTGAGTGGAAGGATTTAGAGCAAGTGACCCATACAGAATATCAATGCTTGTTTTTATTTTATTTTACAAACACAGGTTGCTATTGAGGGTGTACTGCATGCAGAGCCTCAAGACTGCTGTGCCCAATGTTGTCTGCCTCTCTGTCTCTGAGTTACTCAGTGGGAAAGACGTTCACATTGCCCTGATAAATGGATGCTGAGTCCTGTGGTATCTAACTTCTATCACCTGAGGAATATTGCCAGAGAGATTTATGACACTGAGAGATTTATGACACTGAGAGATTTATGACACAGAGATTTATGACACTGAGAGATTTATGCAAGCTGGTCTGCCCCGAAACACTATTGGTCAGCGCTGAAGTATGTGCACTGACCAAGACCAGCAGGAAAGCACACATTACACTTGATTCAGCTAATGGGTGATTCCACATGTAACTAGATATTTTTAAAAAGACTATGATTTTAGGGATTTTCACAATATTTAATTCATAGAGGGGTCATTTGGAGGAAGGGTTGTTGACGTATCTTTGAAACTTGTATCTTAAAGCATATTGAGAAATAATTTATTGAATTAGGAACATTTGTGGCATTTTGGCCCTTCAGACATTTTGACTAACGTTTAATCTGTAGATGCTACAATCAATCAAATCATTCAAATGTATTTCTAAAGCCCTTCTTACAGCTGATGCCACAAAGTGCTGTACAGAAACCCAGCCTAAAACCCCAAAACAGCAAGCAATGCACGGTGGCTAGGAAAAAATCCCTAGAAAGGCCTTGCCAGAACCTAAGAAGAAACCTAGAGAGGAACCAGGCTATGAGGGGTGGCCAGTCCTCTTCTGGCTGTGCCGGGTGGAGATTATAGAAGAACATGGCCAAGATGTTCAGCAGCACGACCAGATGAACTGGGGACAGAAAGGAGTCATCAGGCCAGGTAGTCCTGAGGCATGGTCCAAGGGCTCAGGTCCTCCGAGAGAGAAAGGAAGAAAGAGAGCATACTGGATAAGACAGGAGAAATACTCCAGATATAACAGACTGACCCTAGCCCTCCAATTTACAGTGCCTTGCGAAAGTATTCGGCCCCCTTGAACTTTGCGACCTTTTGCCACATTTCAGGCTTCAAACATAAAGATATAAAACTGTATTTTTTTGTGAAGAATCAACAACAAGTGGGACACAATCATGAAGTGGAACGACATTTATTGGATATTTCAAACTTTTTTAACAAATCAAAAACTGAAAAATTGGGCGTGCAAAATTATTCAGCCCCTTTACTTTCAGTGCAGCAAACTCTCTCCAGAAGTTCAGTGAGGATCTCTGAATGATCCAATGTTGACCTAAATGACTAATGATGATAAATACAATCCACCTGTGTGTAATCAAGTCTCCGTATAAATGCACCTGCACTGTGATAGTCTCAGAGGTCCGTTAAAAGCACAGAGAGCATCATGAAGAACAAGGAACACACCAGGCAGGTCCGAGATACTGTTGTGAAGAAGTTTAAAGCCGGATTTGGATACAAAAAGATTTCCCAAGCTTTAAACATCCCAAGGAGCACTGTGCAAGCGATACTATTGAAATGGAAGGAGTATCAGACCACTGCAAATCTACCAAGACCTGGCCGTCCCTCTAAACTTTCAGCTCATACAAGGAGAAGGCTGATCAGAGATGCAGCCAAGAGGCCCATGATCACTCTGGATGAACTGCAGAGATCTACAGCTGAGGTGGGAGACTCTGTCCATAGGACAACAATCAGTCGTATATTGCACAAATCTGGCCTTTATGGAAGAGTGGCAAGAAGAAAGCCATTTCTTAAAGATATCCATAAAAAGTGTCGTTTAAAGTTTGCCACAAGCCACCTGGGAGACACACCAAACATGTGGAAGAAGGTGCTCTGGTCAGATGAAACCAAAATTGAACTTTTTGGCAACAATGCACGACGTTATGTTTGGCGTAAAAGCAACACAGCTCATCACCCTGAACACACCATCCCCACTGTCAAACATGGTGGTGGCAGCATCATGGTTTGGGCCTGCTTTTCTTCAGCAGGGACAGGGAAGATGGTTAAAATTGATGGGAAGATGGATGGAGCCAAATACAGGACCGTTCTGGAAGAAAACCTGATGGAGTCTGCAAAAGACCTGAGACTGGGATGGAGATTTGTCTTCCAACAAGACAATGATCCAAAACATAAAGCAAAATCTACAATGGAATGGTTCAAAAATAAACATATCCAGGTGTTAGAATGGCCAAGTCAAAGTCCAGACCTGAATCCAATCAAGAATCTGTGGAAAGAACTGAAAACTGCTGTTCACAAATACTCTCCATCCAACCTCACTGAGCTCGAGCTGTTTTGCAAGGAGGAATGGGAAAAAATGTCAGTCTCTCGATGTGCAAAACTGATAGAGACATACCCCAAGCGACTTACAGCTGTAATCGCAGCAAAAGGTGGCGCTACAAAGTATTAACTTAAAGGGGCTGAATAATTTTGCACGCCCAATTTTTCAGTTTTTGATATGTTAAAAAAGTTTGAAATATCCAATAAATGTCGTTCCACTTCATGATTGTGTCCCACTTGTTGTTGATTCTTCACAAAAAAATACAGTTTTATATCTTTATGTTTGAAGCCTGAAATGTGGCAAAAGGTCGCAAAGTTCAAGGGGGCCGAATACTTTCGCAAGGCACTGTATAAACTATTGCAGCATAAATACAGGAGGTTGAGACAGGAGGGGTCGGGAGACACTGTGGCCCCGTCCGATGATACCGCCAGACAGGGCTAAACAGGCAGGATATAACCCCACCCACTTTGCCAAAGCACAGCCCCCACACCACTAGAGAGATATCTCTAACCACCAACTTACCATCCTGAGACAAGGCCGAGTATAGCCCACAAAGATCTCTGCCACGGCACAACCCAAAGGGGGGCGCCAACCCAGACAGGAAGATCACGTCAGTGACTCAACCCACTCAAGTGACGCATCCCTCCTAGGGATAGCATGGAAGAGCACCAGTAAGCCAGTGAGCCAGTAAGCCAGTGAGCACCAGTCAGCACCTGTAATAGGGTTTGAGGCAGAGAATCCCAAGCTTTACCGCTTGCGCTGTAAAATGAGTAGTATTTAGACTTCAATAACAACTTTCTTACATTAATTTATGAATATTGAAAAATATAAACATTAATATTGAAAATATATTTTTTTTATTTGTTAGCCAGGATTGCAAATAGAGATGTGCAGAAAGATAATCATCCTCTGTGTCTATGGATCCTTTCCCCTCAATGTATTTTTCATGACAGCCAGGCCCATCTATTCAAAGAAACATGATTTATTTAAATCTCAAATTGAGCAAAATAAGTAGTTTCCAGAGAATTGCGGTAAACAGCGCCACACTCAGGCAGAAAACTGAATGTTCTATACTCAGCCAGGCCCATCTTTTCAAAGAAAATATTTATATTTTAGCAAAATAATATAAGAAGTTTTTTTGTGATCACAAGAAAATCCGAACAATTCAAGTGAAGAGAGACACAGTCTGGCAGAAAAATCTGAGTGTTCTATCATAAAGTGAGAACAATTAGTTTCCCTGGCTACTACATGGCCGCTACTTAGAAATACTAACAGTAAATTCATAGATGACATTCTCTTCTATAAACCTGTCTCCTCTCCAATATAATCGCATAGCTTACACAGACCCACCACAGACCTTTGACAAATACATTCTGTGAAAAGGCGTCCCATGGCCTGCTTTGCCAACTAGCTCAATGTATTCCAAACACTGGTGGTAACCAGATGATCCCAATAATTGATGTAGTAAACGATTCTCCCCTCTGGTCTGTTCTACTGCAAACTGTCTGGAATTTGCTGTTTCCCTGTTTGCTACTCAAATACAGGGGCGCAACTTTGCATTTTTGTCCACTGCCAGTTTTGTCATTGGAATGTGATACAAAACTAGGCAACGGTGTGCTTTAGGACCATGCCGACGCCTCCTAGCGGTCGGGTAGGCTATTTGGAGTGATTATCCAGCTGGATAAAAAATTATATATTATGTTCCCCCCACTTCTAAAATCAAAGTTGAGCTCCTGTTCAAATATATTTTACTTATTCAGTAAAATACTAAATGAACTGCAATACATTGGTCTCAAATATATTATCATAACTAGGGTGCACAGAACCATGGCGGACCTATTAACGAGAGGCTTTTCGCCGTATTACATAATGTCCAATGCAACATGCCTAGCTCAGCCTGCTGAGGTGTGGCTTAAGGCATGGTTTTACAAACTGAGTCCTGGACCCCAGGATGTGCCACATTAATGATCCTAACCTTCTATGTAAACAAGCCATCTGTGGTGACAAATAATCACCACACTGGCATTATACCTAAAGTGGACATTGCCATTGGCTGCACAGAGTCACATGAACAGAAATCCCATGCAGCCTTGTTTGCAAGTTCAAACATTGGAATGTGAGATGTAGTCTACACTACACCTTGATTAGGAGACACAAACACTCATTATTTTGTTAATTTATATTTGAGCATAATTATTTCTATGTGGACTGCACATTCTCGCTATGAACTTCTAACACGAGTGATGCGGGTGTGGCTTCATGACAATTGCAAAAGCAGCTGCTCTCCAATTTGGCAGCTCCAATGCATTGTCACTTCCGACACTGCCAAAACATCCACTATGTGGGTGTCTGCTATCGATGGTTAATGCTTGATATGATTGAATCCAGGCCCTTGTCATACACCAACCTCCCACACCAGGTGCCTCATTTATAACTGTTGCGTAGATTTCACAACAATCGGTGTGCACCATTTCTGAAAAGACTGGACAAGTACGAAAATATTCAGATTTATAAACTTGGCGCATGCATGTTTGTGTGGCGCAGTGGTTAAGGGCGCTGTACTGCAGCGCCACCCGGGAGGCCCTGTTTAGGCTTTCTACTGCCAAGTTTACACCTTTACTATTACAGTGAAACATTTTGTCCGGGATGTTGTCTAAATGCGATTGAATTTGTTGTTGCCTAATTGTTTTTTGGTAGGTTTCTATGCTACTTACTATATTTATATTGTTTGTTATTATTACGCACTTCCTTTGGCTTTGATGCCTCATGATTGAGTATTACTCTGTTCAAGTAGACTGTGATTTTGCTGTGATCTGATAGTGGTATCAGTGGGCTGAATGTGAACGCTCTGAGAGACTCTGGGTTGAGGGCAGTGATAAAGTAATCTACTGCCAAGGGATGAGCTGTAGGTGTACCTACTGTCACGTTCTGACCTTTATTTCCTTTGTTTTGTCATTATTTAGTATGGTCAGGGTGTGAGTTGGGGTGGGCAGTCTGTGTTTGTTTTTCTATGATTTTGGGATTTCTATGTTTCGGCCTAGTATGGTTCTCAATCAGAGGCAGGTGTCATTAGTTGTCTCTGATTGAGAATCATACTTAGGTAGCCTGGGTTTCACTGTTTGTTTCCGTGTCTGTGATTTTCACCACACGGTACTGTTTTGGTTTTCGTTCGTTCCACGTTTATTGTTTTTGTATTCAGTTGTTCATGTTGAGGATTTCTTATTAAAAGAACCATGGACACTTACCACGCCGCATATTGGTCCTCCGATCCTTCTCGCTCTTCAGACGAAGAGGAGGAAAACCCTTACACCTACCATAGGAGTCCCCTAGACGCCTACCACTGACTATGTACAGACTCAGAGTGCGACAGAGCTGCAGGAGTTGTGACTCATTTTTATTGTTGGTTTTGTCATTAGTTGTATCTAGGGGGGCATATTTGGGAGGGAATGCTGTCATCCAGGTAAGTGTTTGTCCCACTGTGTGCTGAGAGTGTCAGGTTCTTGTCCAGTTCTGGCATTTAGGTCACCACAGACTAGTACATGTCCCTGGGCCTGGAAATGGTTGATCTCCCCCGCTAGGATGGAAAAGCTGTCATCGTTAAAGTAAGGGGATTCTATTGGAGAGAGAGAGGTAGCACACATGACAAAAGTTATCTGAGATAATTTCCTTATTCATTTCGACCCAGATGTAAAATGTTCCTGTTTTGACTAATTTAAGAGTGGGTTAGCATACCCCCTGAGTCTCTTCCCTGTTTCAGGGGGCGGGGGGCATGGTTCTCTCTCTCGATCTCTTCCTCCCCTCTCCCCTCTCTCTCTCTCTCCATATCTCTATGAACCTTTCTGGAGCAGGCATTCCACTAGCGACCCACCTCAACATCCGGTGAAATTGCAGAGTGCCAAATTCAAAATACAGAAATGGTCAAAATAAACATTCATAAAAAATACAAGTGTTATACATCGGCTTAAAAATATACTTCTTGTTAATCCAGCCGCTTTGTCAGATTTCAAAAAGGCTTTACGGCGAAAGCATACCATGCGATTATCTGAGGACAGCGCCCCGCTTACAAAAGCATACAAACATTTTACATCCAAGTAAAGGAATTACAAAAGTCAGAAATAGCGATAAACTTACCTTTGAAGATCTTCATATGGTTGCAGTCACAAGAGTCCCAGCTACACAATAAATGTATTTTTTTTGTTCAATAAAGTCCCTCTTTATATCCCAAAAACTCTGTTTTGTTCAGTAATCCACTGACTCAAAGGCGGTCAAAGCATGCAGATGAATACATCTTAATAGTACTGGTAAATTTTGTCGAAACATGTCAAAAGATGTTTATAATTAATCTTCAGGTTGTCAATTGTCTATAAAATCGATAATATTTCAACCGGACAATAGCGTATTCAATAGAAAGGAACTAGGTCACGCGCGCAAACCAGCTCTGCATTCTTCCTCAGTCCACTGACAGAAAGGTCTCATTCTTCTTCATTTTTCAGAAAACAAGCCTGAAACAATATCTAAAGACTGTTGACATCTAGTGGAAGCCACAGGAACTGCAATCTGGGTCCTAACCCATTAGACACTCTATAGGCATTCAATTAAATACCCACATAAAAAAAAATCCCACTTCCTGGATGGATTTTCCTCAGGTTTTCACCTGCCATATCAGTTCTGTTATACTCACAGACATTATTTTAACAGTTTTGGAAACGTTAGAGTGTTTTCTATCCAAATCTGCCATTATATGCATATCCTAGCTTCTGGGCCTGAGTAACAGTCAGTTTACTTTGGGCACGCTTCTCATCCAGACGTCGAAATACTGCCCCCAAGCCATAAGAAGAAGATTTTTCTTGGAAACTCGCACATGTCCATCTCCGTTCCTCATAATCACAGGTGTCATCAGCCCCCCCTCTCTAACCTTTGGTCTGAATGGCTGGAATGGTTCTTCCATCCTCCCATACTCACCCAGGGCCACTGATCAGTAAAGCCTGTATTATTATGAAAGGGGCACTGCAGAACACCATCTTCAGATTCACTGATGGGAGTGAAGCCCTGTTTTTTTCCTTCATTTTTACATTTTGGTCATTCAGCACATGGTTTTTCAAACTCTGTCGATCCAGATGCCAAGAGTGTGCAAAGCTGTCATCAAGGCAAAGGGTGGCTACTTTAAAGAATCTCAAATATAAAATATATTTTGATTTGTTCAACACTTTTTTTGGTTAAGACATGATTCCATTTGTGTTATGTCATAGTTTCGATGTCTTCACTATTATTCTACAATTAAGAAAATAGTCAAAGTAAAGAAAAACCCTAGAATGAGTAGGTGTGTCTAATTTATATAGGCCCATTCCTCATCTTTTTACCAAAACAGATGATTAGATTCTAGCTTTAAGTGTGGAGGTAATTTGGCCATATGAGGCTGCAAAACGGGGATAATTTTGAATAATGCCTTCTGACTTTTCCCGGTATCAAGGTAATTCTTGGAGAGTAAGTATGCCTAGTTTCACGGTTGATGTGCTAAGCGAAGCCTGACCCGTTGAAACAGCTGTAGACTAGCTCCTCTCCGATTGAGGCGTCTATGGAACGACAGGCACTGGGGCTCTCCTTGCTGCTTTGCTACAGTATCTCTCCTCGTAATGCACTCAGTGTGTGTGTGTGTGTGTGTGTGTGTGTCTGTCTGTATTTGTGGTCGTGCTCTGCCAAAAGGTGTTATTCGCTCTACAGGAGGAGGACCAGGAGAGTTTTGGCTGGATTAGATAGTGTTCCCTTTTTCCACACACCATGACATACACACACACACACACACACACACACGAAAACACTGTGAAGAAAATGCTGTTAGCACAGATGGGTGCAAGTGAAATTTGGACAAGAGCATAGAAAGACTGCACCATTCACCCAGGGCAGGAGTGTGTGTACATATGTGAGCATTTTCATGAGTGTACTT
Organism: Oncorhynchus clarkii lewisi; assembly: GCF_045791955.1. NCBI lineage: Eukaryota > Metazoa > Chordata > Actinopteri > Salmoniformes > Salmonidae > Oncorhynchus > Oncorhynchus clarkii. The sequence continues at coordinate 75,247,505 of NC_092150.1, forward strand.
ACACTCACAGTTGACAGTTGTCATCCTAATCTGCTCAGCGAGGGGAGGTGGGGGTGCTGTGTGTGTGTGTGTGTGTGTGTGTGTGTGTACTTAGCATGTCTGGGTGCATATGTGTGGGAGTCCATTATGGAGAGGGAATATAAAGATTCTAGGGGTTGATTGAAAATGCTACCTGTGGTAATGTCAAGGATAAGCCTGGTTCAGATGAGCCTGTGTCCCTCTTGGAGGTCTACTTCTCTCGCTGGCACCGTTTGGGGAGTTTGAATACTTGTCCGTACTGGTCTGATCTGTCTGTGGAAGATGAGCATGGAGGAGGACAACAAATACACGTCCAAACTGTCGCCCACTGTGGACCACTGGGCAGGCATGTACCTAGTGGTGATAGGTGAGTTACTTACAGCTGATACTGCTGTTCTCTTTTAATTCCTTCTTCTTTTTCATTTGTTTCCCTGTGTGGATTCCCTATTCAGCATGGGGCTGGTAGTTTGGAGTTTGAAACACAAATGGCAGGAGTTTAGATATTAGTGCATCATGTATTTTTTTGGGGGGGGAGACGGTGATTAGAGATGATGGAAAGGGATTTGTACAGACTCTGCGTTTTGAGGTTTTCACACCAAGTCATATCGGTAGACGATATAGGCGTTATACACTGAGTGTACAAAACATGAGGAGCACCTTCCTAATATTGAGTTGCACCCCCTTTTGCCCTCAGAACAGCCTCAATTTGTCGGGACTTTAAAAGGTGTTGAAAGCGTTTCACAGAGATGCTGGTCCATGTTGACACAGTTGTGTCATGTTGGCTGGATGTCCTTTAGGTGGTGGATCATTCTTGATAAACACGGGAAACTGTTGAGTGTGAAAAAAACAGCACTAACTGGTGCGCCTGGCACCTACTACCATACCCTGTTCAAAGACACTTAAATCTTTCACCCGCTGAATGGCACACATATACAATCCATGTTTCAATTGTCTCACAGCTTAAAAATCCTTATTTAACCTGTCTCCTCCCCTTCATCTACACTGATTTAAGTGGATTTAACAAGTGATACCAATAAGGGATCAGAGCTTTCACCTGGAATCAACTGGGGAGTCTGTGGAAAGAGAATGGTGTTCCTAATGTTTTGTAAACTCAGTGTACAGTATAGAATAGGTTACAGTTACAGAAGAATTGATTGGACACAAAGCATTATAGTTGTCTTTTCAATCATTGGTAATGTGTGATCTAGTTCTGTTGATGTGTGAATGGTTATTGTGCGAAAGAAATAGAGCCTGCACACTCATAAACTCCACCATGTACCTTAATTCGAAAACAATGTTTAGATCCTTCAAGGATCTTTGTCAGGTGACTAATGGTAATTGTGCATCCATTGATTTTACTCAAGCTGTTGCTTATCGTTTGTCACTGATTGTTTATGTTGTACGCAGTGGAAACCGTATCTTTCACTGGTCCCCGGTCTGATGTTGAATTGGACTATCCATAAGGATATCCACGCAAACAAGATACAAAAAAGGTGAATTTGAAATCTGTTTATTCCTTATAAATTCACATTTGAAAAGTGTGAATGTTGGAAGTGTGCTACAGCAGTCCAGTCTTTCCAGTTGTAATTCTGATCTCTGCACACTCTCTCTTGTTTAGTGCATGCTTCCACAACAGTTCCAAGCAGTTCCATAGAGCTGAATTGGACCATACTTGGTGATATTGAAGGTGTTGTTTTTTTTCTATTTGCTATGGAACAGTTTAACTGTAAGTTGTCTCGGGTGAAACAGAGGTGGTGTCTGAACATGGAGCCTTGGTCCTGTCTGCATGTACTCTGTAGAATCTTTAGTACTCAATCTTTATTCATGTGACTGTAGAACTCAAGCTTTATTCACATGACTCTGTAGAACTCAAGCTTTATTCACATGACTCTGTAGAACTCAAGCTTTATTCACATGACTCTGTAGAACTTAAGCTTTATTCACATGACTCTGTAGAACTTAAGCTTTATTCACATGACTCTGTAGAACTCAAGCTTTATTCACATGACTCTGTAGAACTCAATCTTTATTCACATGACTCTGTAGAACTTAAGCTTTATTCACATGACTCTGTAGAACTTAAGCTTTATTCACATGACTCTGTAGAACTCAAGCTTTATTCACATGACTCTGTAGAACTCAATCTTTATTCATGACTCTGTAGAACTCAAGCTTTATTCACATGACTCTGTAGAACTCAAGCTTTATTCACATGACTCTGTAGAACTCAAGCTTTATTCATGACTCTGTAGAACTCAAGCTTTATTCACATGACTCTGTAGAACTCAAGCTTTATTCTCTTTCAGCTTCACATTTCAAACACTTTCGACATGTCAACTCTCCAACACTTGCATGATCATGATGTTAATAGGTTTGAGCGTAAAATCACTCACTTAAAAAAAATCTCAAACATCCAGAGACACATTTTTATCACACATCGGCATGCAAGCACACACACACACACATGCACAAGCACACGCACACACTCCTATCCCTGGTGCCTAGGTGCCATAAATATTGGAGTTCTCTCACTTTCTACTTTACACTGTCATCCCTGGACCTCAGCTTCCAGCAGTGAAAGTGTCCTGTTGGTTAAAATGTGTAAAATGTACTTACTACCTTTTAGCTACTTTGCAAATACTAAGCATGTTAGCTAACCCTTCCCCTAACCCTAACCTTAGCCTTAACCCTAACCTTAACCCCTAACCCTAACCTTAGCCTTAACCCTAACCTTAACCCCTAACCCTAACCTTAACCCCTAACCCTTCCCCTAACCCTAACCTTAGCCTTAACCCTAACCTTAGCCTTAACCCTAACCTTAAACCCTAACCTTAACCCCTAACCCTAACCCCTAGCCAACTATTTTACATTAGTCACAACAAATTGAAATTCATAATTCTTTATAAGATATTCGTTACGATATTAACATTTTATGTTCATCCAATGTGATGTTGGTCCGCATAAATGGGATGCAACTTGGATATAGACGGTCCATGAATCGGCATATGTGAATGTGAGTACCCTGATTACCTTGAAAAAATGGTCTGACATCTTGGACGCAGTCTCCAGTTCTTTAAACCTCAGTGTCTCTGATAGACATGAGCCTGCAAGTCTCATCTCCACAGCGTTGCTGGAGATTCTGCAGCACCCCTGAAAGAGAAGTACATTAGCTAGTTATAAAGTTATAGAATTAGTACTGTCTGTTCAGAATGAAATGCAATAATTCAGGATAGCCTACTACACCATGAGAAGGCCAATAATTTAGCCACAGAGGATAAATAGCTTTTTTTTTTAAATTGCTTTGCTGTGGATTGTTTGTAGCCCAAAAACAAGACAATAAAGGCATACAGTAGCCTACAGTCAGGAACGTATGGCAAATCTGTCAGTGAACAGCATGCAGACAAAACAGGCCTTTCTCTATATTTCAAATACAATCACGGGAAAACCCAGGATGGAAAGAAAGGACTCAAATCTGTATGCTGTAGGCTACCAAAATATTTGATCAACTTCCAAATAGGCCTATTGAGCGAACAGAGAGCGAGAGATAGCCAATGCTCTCGTGAAAACATCCTATCGCCGGCGAGAGTGTGTGTTACATCTCCTCCTGTCACGCCCTCTACTGCTCATCCTGTGTCTCCTTGACCTGTCGCCACTCCCCCAGTTCCCTCTCTCTCCCTCTCCCTCTCCCTCTCTCACTCCCTGTGTGTGTGTGATTGGGTGGGCGGAGACAGAGCAGATCCCCACCAGCTGCAATCTGTTCCATAATCAAGACTTCTACAAATACTCAGTCCTGCCACTTCCACACTGCCAGATCATAATCTCTGCTCAGTCAGTCTACGTTTCTAGCTGTTTGTTACTATTTAGATCCTGTTAACAGTTGTGCCTGTTTTCCTTGCCTGACACAGTACGCTCCACTACAGTTCTGCCCACTCTGATTCTGGTGCCTGTCTCCAGTCCCACGTCTCCTCATCCTGCTACTCTGCCCTGTATTCCCCACTCTACTGCTTCATTGGATTCCCCTCCGGACGTGCTTGCCCTGTCCCATCCCCTCTCGCTCCAGCCTCAGCCTCAGCCTCCGCACCTGGTTTCCTGCAACCCGCCCGAGCTTCCCTTGGCCTGCAATCCATCTTCCCCCTGTGTTTCAATAAATACCTTGGTTATTTCATCCCAGTCTCCTCGTCTGAGTGTGCTTTTGGGTTTCCCTGTTCCACTCTGCATAAGAGTGTGGTGGAATTATTGTAATCAAAAGGAGAGACTTTTAACATTTCTTCAAAACAATCAAACTTTATTATTTCATTACTGCAGAAATGGAGCTGGTCAGTAATCACCCCTCGAGGGGATCACTGAGAACTCAACCAGCTGGTTGGTAATCACCCCTAGAGGTGATCACTGAGAACTCAACGAGCTGGTTGGTAATCACCCCTAGAGGTGATCACTGAGAACTCAACAAGCTGGATGGTAATCACCCCTGGAGGTGATCACTGATAACTCAACCAGCTGGTCAGTAATCACCCCTGGAGGTGATCACTGAGAACTCAATCAGCTGGTTGGTAATCACCCCTGGAGGTGATCACTGAGAACTCAATCAGCTGGTTTGAGCCACAGCATTTTATAGCCATTAAGTCCATCCTCCTTCAGTCTACATGACAAACAACAGATGCATGGAAAGTATCACAATTTTAAGATTTGTATGAAATTAACTTATAATTCACAGCAGACAGTATCTGCTGTAAAAACTGTCCTCATTGTGTAGAGACCAGTTTCTGGCCCCCAACTCCATAGTGGAGTCATCTCCCCCTGGTACCCCAGTACAGAAACATTAACCTGTGCTCTGGGAATGTGATATTACCAAAGACATGGTACATCTTCTGTCAGTGTTAAATCCCCCAGAGGCCCACTTTCAGTTCCCACAGACACAATAGAGTTATAAGAACCTTCTATTATTTTGCATAAAACAACTATTTGATGCAATAACACCATTGTAACATAATCTTGCAATTTTGCTCTCACAAGAGCTTTGCGTTATTGGGCTAGTCAGGGAAACTGGAAAGCAATTTTAGGACTATAAAATCCTCCTAATTTTGTACAATATGTGTGTCTCCACACACCTAGGCTATTAATGGATTCAAGACGAGGTTGTTTTTATTGATCTTAGTTTGTCAGAGTCAAAGTAGCCTGTCATCTTGATGTATTGTGCGATATTAAAAAAATATTCTGCCAAAGTCTCCAGTCATGTAAAATGACATGAAATGCTGTTATAAAAGGACACATTATTTCCAGACCCTCGGCTACAAAAACCTTTCCCTGTGTGTGCAACTTCTGGAAGAGCCTCTACTCTACTGCTCTATGCCACTACACACATGTGATGATGTGCATGCAATGCTTTATTGTAAAGGGGATTTTTTTTCTCATGCTGTCTGGTACCTCAGAGCTCCCCAGGTCACCCCCCCCCCCCCCCCCCCCCTCTCACGCTAACTTTTTGTTTCTGGCACCTCCCGATTTACAAATGAAGCACTGAACACAGGCATAGAATCTAACTAACCACCATATACTAAAATAATCACACAAACCACTAGCCAGCCCGCGATATATCATGAGTTAGAAAATGTATAATATTAGGCTATATTATGAAGTTATTATTTAGGAGCATTGAAGATGAATCACAATCAGTAAGAAAATAACCAGCTAGCTAACTAGCATATTTACATCAATCATAAACATCAATGGTCAGCTGACAGCCTACCCTCTTTTCCCAATGTCAATCATGTCTTTAGGAGGCACTGTGACTAGCTTACTTACAATTTGTGATAAATGAGTGTGTTACAGAAATGAATAGGCCTATGCTTAAAAATGTAAATGTTTTGCTACAGAGGCAGCATGTGACAGAAGAGGTGATTATCGGGTTAGTGTCCTCAGAACACATGCACCTTGGGAGAGTTAAACGTATTCATGCCAGAGTCTTTAGAAATGGCTTGGATTAATGCATGTGTCAGTCTACCTACAATAAGGAGCAACTTTATCGCATAGAGGTGTAACAAAACTCCAGCTGTTATTGTGATATTTGTGTACTCGACATTTGGTTTTCCTTGTCTGGCCTGTGTGTGTCTAAATCTGACAAACAACCGGGTAATGTGGTGATGTGGTGTCGGGTCATCGGAGCAGACCATCACCTGGCTCAGGTCTAACTTTCTGAATAAGACATCATGCATCGCCAGGCTGTAAGTAAGGGAGGAATAATTGAAAGGCAAACTTCCATCCCGATCATCAACCCTAACCTCCTCCAACGAGACCAGGACCATGTTACTGTAAGTAAGGCACAACAAAAATAAGTGTTTTTGGAAAGTTCAAATCGCAGAAGATGTCAAGACTTACAAATGTTCACGATTCATTTCTTTCTCCCAGTGACACAAGGAAAAGATTCCATTCTTTATACATGAACATTGAAAGATATTTTCTATTGACGAGGTCTTTCAGTTGGCCACTCGAGTAACCTGACGTAGGCAGCATGTCTACTTCACACAGGCAGCAATGAATTTACATTGTAGATGCATCATAAATCATTACCATTGAGAAATTTCACCACTGATTCTCCTTTTCCACCAACGGTTGCTGTGGGTTGTCATGTCAAGGTACTGTTGGCTTTCTGAAGGACAAAGCCTCACATCCTTCCCTTTCACTGAACAATGGGAGATTACGTTCAGATTATAAACCTGTGGAGGAAGAATGAACATGTAGTGCCACAATATTTCCCCTTGGTTTAATTAAATCTCCATCAGAATATGGGACTGGCGGGGTTTGGAGGGAGGGTTGGAGGGGAGGGTGGTGTGTTGAGGTGGAGGGAGACGTTATATAAACGAGATTGAAACCAGAGTGATTCAGGCCACATTAATCAAATATCTCTAATGTGAGAAACGTGGGCTGCAATCAATTTTCTAATTAATGTTCCATTATTATGTTTGCTGTAGCTAGCTGGACCTCAAGCATGTTCTCTGGGTAACAGGTTAGGAGAGGGGAGAAGGGTGATAAAACAGGTCAGATGTGGAGAGGTTCCTATTTGAGAGGAAAAAGGGTATGTGGGGTGTCAACCTGCTAGTATGGTTAAGGTCACGGTTCCTCAACACGCAGCCCGTGGGTGGTTTTATTTCACCCCCCCAAGTTTTCTGAGCAAAAAAAAATATATAATAATAATAATAAAATCCTGCTTAAAAAAACAAAACATTGTACATAAAAGACTGTAAAAGACTGTAAAATCACCAGGAAAATCACCAGGAAATCAGCTCAAAGTGATTTTAATTCTGGGAAATCTTCCCCAAGTATTCCATAAATAGAGAGGAGAATGTGATTGTATCCCAATGTAATCAGGGTTTGAAATGATTTCGTTTTTGTCAAATACTATATCTGTTTGGGATTCTGGTGGGCAATTTGCAGTGTACAAATAATGAATTATGTGTTCCGCCCCCCTGACCATCCACTCAAGGAAAAATTGGCCCATGGCTGAGTGTAATTGGGGACCCCTGGTTTAGGTGATGAGAGTTGAGGCATGATGATTATAGATCCATAATGGATTATGAAGCTTGATTTAGCATATTTGTATGATTTTTAGGCTAGTCTGAGAACAAGTTCTCATTTACAACTACAACCTGGCCAAGATAAAGCAAAGCAGTGTGACACAAACAACAACACAGAGTTACACATGGGATAAACAAACATACAGTCAATAATACAATAGAAAAAGTATATATACAGTGTGTGCAAATGAGGTAGGATAACAGAGGTAAGGCAATAAATAGGCAATAGTGGTGAAATAATTACAATTTAGCAATTAAACACTGGAGTGATAGATGTGCAGAAGATGGCAAGTAGAGATACTGGGGTGTAAAGAAGCAAAATAAATAACAGTATGGGGATGAGGTAGTTGGATGGGTTATTTACAGATGGGCTATGTACAGGTGCAGTGATCTGTGAGCTGTTCTGACAGCTGGTGTTTAAAGTTAGTGAGGGAGATATGAGTCTCCAGCTTCAGTGATGTTTGCAGTTTGTTCTAGTCGTTCCAGTCATATATTTTATTAGATTAGCTTTTGCCGTAAGGAATGAAATTACACATGTGACATTATGAAAGAGAGAGAGAGGTGAGAGAGAGGTGAGAGAGAGAGTGAGAGGCGTGAGAGAGAGAGAGAGAGAGAAGCGAGAGAGAGAGAGAGCGAGATATGGAGGAGTCTTCTCCATCTCATGAAATTATCCATATTGTATCAGGCTTTCAATACCTTTCACCGATTGTGTCACTGTTATGACATGATGTGAATACCAGGGATGATCAATGCCTTTCCATGCATCTAGTTAATGGAAAATACTTTTGGTGAACCCTCAGAGTCAAATCAATTGGACCCATCAATCTCCTCTGTGCAATTTTTTACTAGCTCATTGTCATGATATTTTACAATTGTCTGTGTAATTGTAGCTTACTGGATAAACGTCCTTACTTTCTTTGTAGAAGTGTCAATCCCACAACTCTACGCTGTTCCAAAATGAAGTTTTATTCAGAATGCTATTTGGTGAGCTACATGAGTCTCCTTGATCTGATGTTGACAGATACAGTCCCCTTGGCTGCTCTTGTGGTTGTAATAGCTAATTAAGGTCTGGTGGAATCCCTCTCATTGCGTCCAGTAAGATGGACTGCAGGGTCCCTGCTGTTCAACAGTACCCACTTAGCAAAAACTGTTTGAATCAACATTGTTTCCATATATTTTCAACCCAAAAACTAAATGTGTCAACGTTGAAAAAATTTGGAAAAATAAATGGATTTGCAAAAAATCATAAATTTAAGGGCATTTTGTTTATTTTTCACACAACTAATGACATGGTGACATTTTTAGTTAATTTCACGTTGAATTCACATTAGTTAACAACTCAACCAAATGTTAATCAAATCTAGACGTTGAACTGACGTCTGTGCCAAGTGGGTAGCCTCATGGGGATTACAGCCCTGCATCATATTTTAGCCGAGGATAAATTAATTAGGCCAGCAAATTGGATCAATTAAATGCACTCACTAGGGCGCTACAAATGGGGGGGTTAATAATTATGATGACTGGTTGCTGGAGACAGATCTACATCAGCCCACCTGGGATCAGAGCTCATTCTCCTGGATGGCTTTACCTCCATCCACGGTAATCATTATGAGACCAATTACCTGCATGTTGAGCACTTGTGGATGTACAAGGAGGACAGTTGCTGGTAAAAATGACTTGAGTTCCTATGGGGGCTCCTCACCTTGTGATGCCATTGATTAGGCCTACGTAACAACTAACCTTCCTAATTGAATCCAACTCATTAGAAGTCATGGCATGCTGCTATGTTCTGTCTGGCTGTGAGCTATGATCAATATTAAGGTTCATACAGATGTAGGATCATAATTTGAGCCAGTTTGCTACAGCAGGAAGAAAATCCTGCATCAACAGGAAATGTGAATTGTTATGTGGATTATAGGTTGATTTGTTTTTCGTTAGATCAAATCAAGTCTGCCATTTCAAAGTGGAAACTTTAGAAGCCTTTTTAAAACTCCAATGCACTATACGTTTGCATTTCCTGCTTTGCAGCAACAAAAGAGTAATACAATGAAGGTCCTACATCTGTATAGATCTTCAATGTCGCAAATACTAATCATATTTCTCTGCTGTCCATGTTAAAATTGATTACATTTTTCGGGCTTCTTTCATAGACTGTTCTCTCTGCTTCCGCATGGAAAGCAGTACCGATGCACCGAGTCTGGAACCAACAAGACCCTGAACAGCTTCTACCCCCAATCCACTGTTAGTTAGTTATCTGGACTAGTCTATACAGTTATCTGGACTAGTCTATACAGTTATCTGGACTAGTCTATACAGTTATCTGGACTAGTCAATACAGTTATCTGGACTAGTCAATACAGTTATCTGGACTAGTCTATACAGTTATCTGGACTAGTCTATACAGTTATCTGGACTAGTCTATACAGTTATCTGGACTAGTCTATACAGTTATCTGGACTAGTCAATACAGTTATCTGGACTAGTCAATACAGTTATCTGGACTAGTCAATACAGTTATCTGGACTAGTCAATACAGTTATCTGGTCTAGTCTATACAGTTATCTGGACTAGTCAATACAGTTATCTGGACTAGTCAATACAGTTATCTGGACTAGTCTATACAGTTATCTGGACTAGTCTATACAGTTATCTGGACTAGTCTATACAGTTACCTGGACTAGTCTATACAGTTACCTGGACTAGTCTATACAGTTACCTGGACTAGTCTATACAGTTATCTGGACTAGTCTATACAGTTACCTGGACTAGTCAATACAGTTATCTGGACTAGTCAATACAGTTATCTGGACTAGTCTATACAGTTATCTGGACTAGTCTATACAGTTATCTGGACTAGTCTATACAGTTACCTGGACTAGTCTATACAGTTATCTGGACTAGTCAATACAGTTATCTGGACTAGTAAATACAGTTATCTGGACTAGTCAATACAGTTATCTGGACTAGTCTATACAGTTATCTGGACTAGTCTATACAGTTACCTGGACTAGTCAATACAGTTACCTGGACTAGTCAATACAGTTATCTGGACTAGTCAATACAGTTATCTGGACTAGTCAATACAGTTATCTGGACTAGTCTATACAGTTATCTGGACTAGTCTATACAGTTACCTGGACTAGTCAATACAGTTACCTGGACTAGTCAATACAGTTATCTGGACTAGTCAATACAGTTATCTGGACTAGTCAATACAGTTACCTGGACTAGTCTATACAGTTACCTGGACTAGTCTATACAGTTACCTGGACTAGTCTATACAGTTATCTGGACTAGTCAATACAGTTATCTGGACTAGTCAATACAGTTATCTGGACTAGTCTATACAGTTACATGGACTAGTCTATACAGTTACATGGACTAGTCTATACAGTTACCTGGACTAGTCTATACAGTTACCTGGACTAGTCTATACAGTTCCACATTTTGTTTTACAGCCTGAATTCAAAATGGATTAAATATATATTTTTTCACCCATCTACATACAATACCCGATAATGACAAAGTTAGAACATGTTTATTGAAAATGTATTTCTGAAATATTACATTTACATAAGTAATCACACCCCTGAGTCAATACTTTGTGGAAGCACCTTTGGCAGCGATAACAACGGAGTCTTTCTGGGTAAGACTCTAAGAGATTTCCATACTGTCACGCCCTGGTCTAAGTATTTTGTGTTTTCTTTATTATTTTGGTCAGGCCAGGGTGTGACATGGGTTATTTATGTGGTGTGTTTTGTCTAGGGGTTTGTTGTAGGTTATGGGATTGTGGTTAGTAGGGTTGTCTAGAAAAGTCTATGGTTGCCTGGAGTGGTTCTCAATCAGAGGCACGTGTTTATCGTTGTCTCTGATTGGGAACCATATTTTGGCAGCCATATTCTTTGAGTGTTTCGTGGGTGATTGTTCCTGTCTCTGTGTTTGTTTGCACCAGATAGGGCTGTTTTTGGTTTTCATGGTTATTGTTTTGTATACTGTTCGTATTTTTCATCTTCATTAAAGATGTTTACAAATAACCACGCTGCATTTTGGTCCTCCTCTCTTTCACCGGAAGAAAACCTTAACACATACCTGGATTGTGCAACATTTGCTCATTATTATTTTCTAAATTCTTTAAGCTCAGTCAAATTGGTTGTTGATCATTCCTACACAACCATTGTTAGGTCTTGGCATAGATTTTCAAGAAGATTTAAGTAAAAACTGTAACTCGGCCATTCAGGAACATTCACTGTCTTCTTGGTAAGCAACTCCAGTGTAGATTTGGCCTTGTGTTTTAGGTTATTGTCCTGCTGAAAGATGAATTCATCTCCATGTGTCTGGTGGAAAGCAGACTGATCCAAATTTTCCTCTAGGATTTTGCCTGCTCTATTCTGTTTCTTTTTATCCTGAAAAACTCCCCAGTTCTTTATGATTACAAGCATACCCATAACATGATCCAGTCACAACTATGCTTGAAAATATGTAGAGTGATACTCAGTAATGTGTTATAGTGGATTTGCATAATACTTTGTATTCAGGACAAAAAGTTAATTGCTTTGCCATGTTTTTTTTGCAGTATTACTTTAGTGCCTTGTTGCAAACAGGATGCATGTTTTGTAATATTTGTGTTCTGTACAGGCTTCCTTCTTTTCACTTTGTAAATTAGGTTAGTATTGTGGAGTAACTACAATGCTGTTGATCCATCCTCAGTTTTCTCCATTAAACTCTGACTGTTTTATTGTCACCTTTGAAATCTTAGTGAAATCCTGCAGTTTCCTTCCTCTTCAGCAACTGAAGGATGCCTGTATCGCTGTAGTGACTGGGTTTATTGATACACCATCCAAAGAGTAATGAACAACTTCACCATGCTCAGAGGGATATTCAATGTCAGATTTTTTTTATTTTTACCCATGCAACTTATTATGTGACTTGTTAAAAACATTTTTACTCCTGAACTTATTTAGGCTTGCCATAACAAAGGAGTTGAATACTTATAGACTCAAGATATTTCTGCTTTCATTGTTCATTCATTAGTAACATTTTGAAAGAATTCACTCCACTTTGACAGTCTATACCAGTTGCTAATGAAGCATGTCAAATGATTTTATTTCATTTATTAACAATTGAAATAGATTGAGTGAGAACCTGATCTCCATATTTATGCCTACAGGAGGATGAAAGTCAAAAAATGTGTAACATCCCACGCAAGCTCCCACATAGTTTAATCTATGACTTTAAACCACTCTCTGAAGGACTGGCTGTCCATTATGGTGCATTCTGAGTATTTATGAGTAGTTTTTTTTTTTATCTCATACTGAGTAGTTGAATGGTATCCATGTGTAATTTCTCCAAAGCCATTTTATAATTGATTATATAGCAACTACCTGGAGAATGAAAGTATAGTCATATCTTATAGTTCTATTCAGAGAGAACATTGTGTATCTCCTATAGCCTGCCTATATGAGTGCTCTGGTTTATTATTTATCCACAGCCATATTTGATGTTCACTAGACACACGAACAAAGCTGTTGTGCCTGTGCAGAGTTTGAGCAGCACGCATCTCAACCCTTCTGTCTCTCAACTATCCTGTGACTCAATTTATCCTTCCTCTATCTTACAGTACATATTCATCCACAATCCTATCTTCCAGACATCTTCTCTCTATCTCCAACAATCTCTCTATCTTCTTCTTTCTCAATTTTCTCTCCTTATCTTCCATCACTCTCTATCTTCCATCTGTCCTCTACATCTTCTCCATTTTTCTTTCTATCCTCCATCTATGTACGTACGTACAGATTCTCAATCTATCCTTCCTCTATCCTCCATCTATGTATTCTCAGTTTATCCTTCCACTATCCTCCATCTATGTATTCTCAGTTTATCCTTCCTCTATCTTACATCTATGTATTCTCAGTCTATCCTTCCTCTATCCTCCATCTACATATTCTCAATCTATCCTTCCTCTATCCTCGATCTACATATTCTCAGTTTATCCTTCCACTATCCTCCATCTATGTATTCTCAGTTTATCCTTCCTCTATCTTACATCTATGTATTCTCAGTCTATCCTTCCTCTATCCTCCATCTATGTATTCTCAGTTTATCCTTCCACTATCCTCCATCCTCCATCTATGTATTCTCAGTTTATCCTTCCTCTATCTTACATTTATGTATTCTCAGTTTATCCTTCCTATATCTTACATCTATGTATTCTCAGTCTATCCTTCCTCAATCCTCCATCTATGTATTCTCAGTTTATCCTTTCTCTATCTTACATCTATGTATTCTCAGTTTATCCTTCCTATATCTTACATTGATGTATTCTCCGTCTATCCTTCCTCTATCTTACATTTATGTATTCTCAGTTTATCCTTCCACTATCCTCCATCCTCCATCTATGTATTCTCAGTTTATCCTTCCTATATCTTACATCTATGTATTCTCAGTTTATCCTTCCTCTATCCTCCATCTATGTCTTCTCAGTTTATCCTTCCTCTATCCTCCATCTACGTCTTCTCAGTTTATCCTTCCTCTATCCTCCATCTACATATTCTCAGTCTATCCTTCCTCTATCCTCCATCTACGTATTCTCAGTCTATCCTTCCTCTATCCTCCATCTATGTATTCTCAGTCTATCCTTCCTCTATCCTCCATCTATGTATTATCAGTCTATCCTTCCTCTATCCTCCATCTATGTATTATCAGGCTATCCTTCCTCTATCCTCCATCTATGTATTCTCAGTCTATCCTTCCTCTATCCTCCATCTATGTATTATCAGTCTATCCTTCCTCTATCCTCCATCTATGTATTATCAGGCTATCCTTCCTCTATCCTCCATCTATGTATTATCAGGCTATCCTTCCTCTGTCCTCCATCTATGTATTCTCAGTCTATCTTTCCAAAATCCTCAATCTACATATTCTTAGTCGATTCTTCCTCCAACTATGTATTCTCAGTCTATCCATACTCTATCCTCCATAATCTCTATCTGTCCTCTCCTTATCCATCACCACTATCTTCAATCTATCCTCTCTCTATTCCCTACCTCTAGCCAATTTCACTGTGAAACAGTTTTACCCTGTGTGAAATAGCCTAATGATGTCCCTGACCTGGCCACTAATAAAACAACAATATACACTGAATGTACAAAACATTAGGAAAATGACATAGACTGACAAGGTGAATCCAGGTGAAAGCTATGATCCCTTATTGGTGTCACTTCAATCAGTGTATATAAAGGGGAGGAGACAGGTTGAATAATGATTTTTAAGCCTTGAGACAATTGAGACATGGATTGTGTATGCCTACCATTCAGAGAGTGAATGGGCAAGACAAAAGATTGAAGTGCCTTTGAATGGTGTATGGTACCGTAGTAGGTGCCAGGCGCATCAGTTTGAGTGAGTCAAGAACTGTAATGCTGCTGGGTTTTTCACGCTCAACTGGTTCTTGTGTGTATCAAGAATGGTCCACCACCCAAAGGACATCCAGCCATCTTGACACAACTGTGGGAAGCATTGGAGTCAACATGGGTGAGCATCCCTGTGGAACGCTTTCGACACCTTGTAGAGTTCATGCCGACGACGGCATGACGAATTGAGTCTGTTCTGAGGGCAAAAGGGGGTGCAACTCAAAATTAGGAAGGTGCTCCTAATGTTTTGAACATTCAGTGTATTTTCACCAGTTGTCCACTGTCAAAGCAGACCTTGTCTCTCACAGATGTTGAGATTGCGGATTAGATTCCCGCAAGAAACACTGAATATAAGTTGGTGAATTCGGTAAGTCTCTTTGGATGAAAATGTGTGCTAAATGTGTTGGGACAGTGTTTGACTCAATTCAATTAAATAATATTTGTCTTTATACCAAGTGGGGCATTAATGCAGGCAAGCAGTTAGAACGAATAACAGTGTGTTCAGCTCAGTTCATGTGGTTTTCATTGCAATAATTGACCAGGTGAAAATGTCCCAAAAAAACACAGTATTATAAAACAGAAGTCTTAAGCTCATTAGATAATGAGCTCATTAACAAACCACCACAGATGTTGCTTGCATTGCTATATGATGGCTATGAATAGATAGATGTAGAGGGTAAATAGGAAAATATTGAGTCACTATTTAGTTTGGGTTTTAGATTTATTAAAATAGGTGACGTAGAGCACATTTAAAGCACATTTGAGGCTGTTCAATGCTCAAACGTTCCCAGCTATCGGCCTAGCAGTTCTAACATGAAGTGGACTGGAGATAAGACACAGGGAATGAGGAAATGAGACTGGACATTAGGAAATGAGACTGGACATTAGGAAATGAGACTGGATGCAGGAGGGTTCCCATCGAATTTCCTTTCATTTGCTCTGCAGACACCATCCAAACCCATAAAGTCCCAGACAGTTGATTTGGGCAGTGTCCACGTCTCCACATTTCCTCAGTACTATAGGATGGTGCATTAGGTTAGTTCTCACAATGCAAGTTGAGAGAGACACTCTTAAAAGACCATTGCAAGTGGCAGCACTGAAGCAATCAATTATCCATAAAAAAGTATTTTATGTTGCTTTTATAGAACACTCTGTATCCCTGATGACACTCCTCAGCCCTTGAGGGAGAGGAAAAGAGGGAGAGAGAAAAAGGTGGATGAAGGGAATGAGGCCTTTGTGCCATCTTGTCACTACATTACCAATACATCAAGGGCTTCAGTTTAGGAGCCAATCTACCATGACAAATACTGCACTTAGGGGCTAATAGTGTCCACTCACCCATGTGATGCTCAGTACTCTGCCGTGCTCTGCGCTGGAACACCAATATCAGGCCATGCTGACTGTTTGGCACATTCTACTCCTATTATCTCTACCATAGACGTCTAGTGACTAACCTCTTCTCTCTTTCTCTCTTTTTTTCAAGCTTGATTGGTTAATTGATTGCTAGATTAGTTGATGAACCGTTGCTCGCTCTTCCAGTATATTTGACTGACTGACTGACCTCTCTCTCTCCCCCCTCCAGCGGTGCTGTCGGTCCTGGGTAATGCTGCGGTCTTGGTGACCTCAGCACTCCGGCCAACTCACCTCAAGGCCCCGGAGCTCCTGACAGTCAACCTGGCGGTGACAGACATAGGCATGGCTCTCAGCATGTACCCCCTGTCCATCGCCTCACTCTTCAACCACGCCTGGATTGGAGGGGACTTCTCCTGCCTGTACTATGGCCTGATGGGGATGATCTTCAGCACGGCCAGCATCATGACCCTGGCTGTCATGGGTCTGGTACGATACCTGGTGACAGGAAACCCACCAAGAACAGGTATTCTGGGTATACACTGGAGTGGTAGAGGTAGATACTCTATAGGGGTAAGGTGACTAGATATCAGGACATATGATAAACAGTGTAACAGAACCTTATATTATTATTTTTTGAGAGTGTGTAGAGTAAGTATACATTTATGTGCATATTATGTGTGTGTGAGCAAATTATGTGGTGAGTGTTTGTGTGTGTGTTGGAGTCCGTGTGTGAGTGTGTAGGGCCCTGTGAGTGTGTAGGGCCCTGTGAGTGTGTAGGGCGCTGTGAGTGTGCGTAGAAACAGTTCTAGATAGAGCTGAGACTTTCCGACATGATGATCACTGACTCTATGATTTGACCTGAAGATCACTGACTCTATGATTTGACCTGAAGATCACTGACTCTATGATTTGACCTGAAGATCACTGACTCTATGATTTGACCTGAAAATCACTGACTATGATTTGACCTGAAAATCACTGAATATGATTTGACCTGAAGATCACTGACTCTATGATTTGACCTGAAAATCACTGACTCTATGATTTGACCTGAAGATCACTGACTCTATGATTTGACCTGAAGATCACTGACTCTATGATTTGACCTGATGATCACTGACTCTATGATTTGACCTGAAGGTCACTGACTCTATGATTTGACCTGAAGATCACTGACCATGATTTGAGAGAGAGAGAGAAAACAGAGACAGACAGAGAAAACAAACGAACACAGAGAGACAGACAGAGAAAACAAACAAAGAGAGACAGACAGAGAAAACAAACACAAAGAGGCAGACAGTGAAAACAAACACAGAGAGACAGACAGAGAAAACAAAAACACAGAGAGAGACAGACAGGCAGAGAAAACAAACACAGAGGGACAGACAGAGAACCAACAAACACAGAGAGACAGACAGAGAAAACAAACAAACACAGAGAGAGACAGAGAAAACAAACAAACACAGAGAGACAGACAGGCAGAGAAAACAAACAAACACAGAGAGACAGACAGGCAGAGAAAACAAACAAACACAGAGAGACAGACAGGCAGAGAAAACAAACAAACACAGAGAGAGAGAGAGAGAGAGAGAGAGAGAGAGAGAGAGAGAGAGAGAGAGAGAGAGAGAGAGAGAGAGAGAGAGAGAGAGAGAGAGAGAGAGAGAGAGAGAGAGAGAGAGAGAGAGAGAGAGAGAGAGAACACAGCAGGTCCGGGAAAAGGTAGGATATCCGGTGAACAGGTCAGTGTTCCATAGCCGCAGGCAGAACAGCTGTGTCTTGTCTGTCTCTCTCCTTCAACTATTCTTCTGTTGCTGTCTCTGTGTCTTGTCTGTCTCTCTCCTTCAACTATTCTTCTGTTGCAGTCTCTGTGTCTTGTCTGTCTCTCGCCATTACCTATTCTTCTGTTGCTGTCTCTGTGTCTTGTCTGTCTCTCGCCATCAACTATTCTTCTGTTGCTGTCTCTGTGTCTTGTCTGTCTCTCTCCTTCAACTATTCTTCTGTTGCAGTCTCTGTGTCTTGTCTGTCTCTCTCCTTCAACTATTCTTCTGTTGCTGTCTCTGTGTCTTGTCTGTTTCTCTCCTTCAACTATTCGTCTGTTGCAGTCTCTGTGTCTTGTCTGTCTCTCTCCTTCAACTATTTGTCTGTTGCTGTCTCTGTGTCTTGTCTGTCTCTCTCCTTCAACCGTTCTTCTGTTGCTGTCTCTGTGTTTTGTCTGGTGTGACTATCTCCTTCATATCCTACTCGTGTGTGCCAATTAGCTTCAGCCGGCTGGTGTGCAACCTGGCTTTGACTTTGGATAGCCTATCTCTGGGGCTAGTTAGGGGCTGTCAATAAAATACACAATGTAATTGAGACCCTGTTTTCATGTTGCACTCCTTTTTGTTTTCTCGTTAAATGCTTTCAACATCTGCATATGTATAATTTTTTTACATATTGTCGCATGTACATTGTGTACTTTACCAATGGTGCCTAACTAGCCCCATAGAGATATCCAAACTCAACCCAAATTTACCACATATATTACGATCGGGTCGAGTGCAGTTGCACTCTGAATTGATGATTACTTTTGTGCTGCCAACTGTGGGCATGTAGGCAAGACTGAAACAAACCATAACTTAATTTACATTGTGATGCAGTCACGAACAAAAATCTGTTTTAGACAAATCTGACATTATGACCAAATATTTACCTATTTACATTTTTTGGTCAATTTTGACAGTAGAATAAATGTTTCTGTCACACCCTGATCTGTTTCACCTGTCCTTGTGATTGTCTCCACCCCCCTCCAGGTGTCGCCCATCTTCCCCATTATCCCCTGTGTATCTATACCTGTTTTTTCTGTTTGTCCGTTGCCAGTTCGTCTTGTTTGTCAAGTCAACCAACGTTTTTGTTCTCAGCTCCTACTTTTTACAGTCCTCCTGGTTTTGACCCTTGCCTGTCCTGACTCTGACCCTGAGCATGCCTGACCACTCTGCCTTCCTCTGACCCTGAGCCTGCCTGACCACTCTGCCTTCCTCTGACCCTGAGCATGTCTGACCACTCTGCCTTCCTCTGACCCTGAGCCTGCCTGACCACTCTGCCTTCCTCTGACCGTGAGCCTACCTGACCACTCTGCCTTCCTCTGACCCTGAGCCTGCCTGACCACTCTGCCTTCCTCTGACCCTGAGCCTGCCTGATCACTCTGCCTTCCTCTGACCCTGAGCCTGCCTGACCACTCTGCCTTCCTCTGACTCTGAGCCTACCTGACCACTCTGCCTTCCTCTGACCCTGAGCTTGCCTGACCACTCTGCCTTCCTCTGACCCTGAGCCTGCCTGACCACTCTGCCTTCCTCTGACCCTGAGCATGCCTGACCACTCTGCCTTCCTCTGACCCTGAGCCTGCCTGACCACTCTGCCTTCCTCTGACCCTGAGCCTGCCTGACCACTCTGCCTTCCTCTGAGCCTGCCTGCTGACCTGTAACTTTGCCCCACCTCTGGATTGTGGACCTCTGCCTACCCTGACCCTGCCTGCCGTCTGGTATCGTTGCTCCACCTCTGGTTTACTGACCCCTGCCTGCCTGCCTTGACCTGTCTATTGCCTGCCTCTGTTGGAATATTAAACCATTGTCAATTTGATGTGTCTGCATCTGGATTTTAGCGTGATTCCGGATAGTTTCTGACTCATATTGATGCCATGTAGGCTGTTTTGTAAATGTGAAGTTGGTTTTTAGGCGCAGTTGCTCTTTAAAGTTGATGTATACTGACAGGACCAGGGCAACTTAACTGTAAAGAACAATTCAAGAGTCTTTAACAACAGTGGAAACACAACTCCAAACATTACAGATAAGAAGCAACATAGCCCCCTAGGCTATATCAATATAAAGAGACATGAGCCATTACCTGTAGAATGGAATGAGTTACTAGACCTCTATGTTTAATTTCATCAGTTCTAGGCTAATGTAAGATTTCTAGATTATATAACATTTGAGGACATCATTTAAAACTTCTTAAGGCTGAGATCCCGTTAACGGGCTCGATATGACAACAGCCAGTGAAAGTGCAGGGCGCCAAATTCAAAACAGAAATCTCATAATTAAAATTCCTCAAACATACAAGTATTTTATACCATTTTAAAGATAAACTTGATGTTAATCCCACCACAGTGTCCGATTTCTAAAAGGCTGTACGACGATAGCATGCCATGCGATTATGTTAGGTCAGCACCTAGTCACAGAAAAACACAGCCATTTTTCCAGCCAAAGAGAGGAGTCACAAAAAGCAGAAATAGAGATCATATTAATCACTAACCTTTGATCTTCATCAGATGACACTCACAGAACTTCATGTTACACAATACATGTATGTTTTGTTCGATAAAGTTCATATTTATATCCAAAAATCTCAGTTTATATTGGCGCGTTATGTTCAGTAATGTTTTGCTTCCAAAACACCCAGTGATTTTGCAGAGAGCCACATCAATTTACAGAAATGCTTATAATAAACATTGATAAAAGATACAAGTTTTATGCATGGAACTTTAAATAAACTTCTCCTTAATGCAACCGCTGTGTCAGATTTCAAAAAAGCTTTACGGAAAAAGCACACCATGCAATAATCTGAGTACAGCGCTCAGACACAAAAACAAGCCATACATACCCGCCATGTTGTGGAGTCAACAGAAGTCAAAAATAGCATTATAAATATTCACTTACCTTTGATTTTCATCAGAATGCACTCCCAGGAATCCAAGTTCCACAAATGTTTGTTTGGTTTGATAAAGTCCATAATTTATGTCCAAATATCTCCTTTTTGTTCGCGTGTTTAGTTCACAAATCCAAATACACGAGGCGCAGGCCAGACAAAGTAAAAAAAAATCCATTACAACTCGTAGAAACATGTCAAACGATGTACAGAATTACTCTTTAGGATGTTTTTAACAAATGTTGAATAATGTTTCAACCGGAGAATTCCTTTGTCTTTAGAAAGGAACGCAGCTACCTCTCACAGGCCTGACTGAACTCATGGCATTCGGCCAGACCTCTTACTCAATCAGCTCTTATTCTCTCCTCCTTCACAGTAGAAGCCTGAAACAAGGTTCTAAAGACTGTTGATGTCTAGTGGAAGCCTTAGTAAGTGCAATATGACCCCATAGACACTGTATATTGGATAGGCAAAGACTTGACAACCTTCAAACCTCAGATTTCCCACTTCCTGGTTGGATTTTTTTTCTCTGGTTTTTGCCTGCCACATGAGTTCTGTTAGACTCACAGACATCATTCAAACAGTTTTAGAAACTTCAGAGTGTTTTCTATCCAAATATACTAATAATATATATATATTAGCTTCTGGGCCCGAGTAGCAGGCAGTTTACTCTGGGCACCTTATTCATCAAAGCCACTCAATACTGCCCCCAGCCATAATAAGTTTTAAGGGCCTATGTATTTTCAATGTTTTGTTCACCTACACTTTAACCACAAAGTCATATTTCCCCCCTCTTCCTGGCTTCCTTCCCCCTTACCTTCTATGTTTAAGGTCAAGTTTTTTTATTTGTCATATACACATGATATACAGTGCTTTGAAAAGTATTCAGACCCCTTGACTTTTTCCACATACCTCATAATGACAAAGTGAAAACAATAAAAAAAAAACGTACCAAATTGTTTATATTGGTTCTACAGACAGATTAGTATTCTCTTTCAGCAGTAGGCACTTGCTTTCCAAACTGTACGTACTGCATTTTGAAAAGAAAAACTGACAGCTGCAACCAACCATAGAAATATAATCCATCGATGGCAGTTCCCATTCAAGTCAGGACAGGCATCCATTGCTAGTGTGAGTTTAACAGTCAAATTTCCAGGGTTAGAGATTACAACACCCTACTATGGATTATTTGTCTATGGCCACAAAGCAACAAGCTGTAAATTTGACAAATTTGCAAATGTATAATAAACAAAAACATCTTATTTACATAAGTGTTCAGCCCCTTTGTTTTGAGACTCGGAACTGAGCTCAGGTGCATCCTGTTTCCATTGATCATCCTTGAGATGTTTCTACAACTTGATTGGAGTCCACCTGTGGTAAATTAAATTAATTAGACATGATTTGGAAAGGCACACAGCTGTCTATATAAGGTCCCACAGTTGACAGTGCATGTCAGAGCAAAAACCAAGATAAGAGGTCAAAGAAATTGTCCGTAGAACTCAGAGACAGGATTGTGTCGAAGCACAGATCTGGGGAAGGATACCAAAACATTTCTGCAGCAATGAAGGTCCCCTAGAACATGGTGGCCTCCATCATTCTTAAATGGAATAAGTTTGGAACCACCAAGACTCTTCCTAGAGCTGACCACCCGGCCAAACTTAGCAATCGGGAGAGAAGGGCCTTGGTCAGGGAGGTGACCACGAACCCGATGGTCACTCTGACAGAGCTCTGGAGTTCCTCTGTGGAGATGGGACAGCCTTCCAGAAGGACAACCATCTCTGCAACAGTCCACCAATCAGGCCTTTATGGTAGAGTTGCCAGACGGAAACCACTCCTCAGTAAAAGGCACATGACTGCCCGCTTGGAGTTTGCCAAAAGGCACCTAAAGACTCTCAGACCATGAGAGATTCTCAAACATTATTCTCTGGTCTGATGAATCCAAGATTTAACTCTTTGGCCTGAATGCCAAGCGTCACGTCTGAAGGAAACCTGGCACCATCCCTAATGTGAAACGTGGTGGTGGGAGCATCATGATGTGGGAATATTTTTCAGCGACAGAGACTGGGAGACTAGTTAAGATCGAGGTAAAGATGAACGGAGCAAAGAACAGAGAGATCCTTGATGAAAACCCACTCCAGAGCACTCAGGATCTCAGACTGGGGCGAAGGTTCACCTTCCAACAGGACAACGACCCTAAGCACACAACCAAGACAACGCAGGAGTGGCTTCGGGACAAGTCTCTGAATGTCCTTGAGTGGCCCAGCCAGAGCCTGGACTTGAACCCGATCAAACATCTCTGAAGAGACCTGACAATAGCTGTGCAGCGACGCTCCCATCCAACCTGAGCTCTAGAGTTCATCTGGGGAGATGGGAGAACCTCCCAGAAGGACAACTATCTCTGCAGCACTCCACCATTCAGGCCCTGATGGTAGAGTAGCAAGATGGAAGCCATTCCTCAGTAAAAGGCACATGACAGCCCACTTGGAGTTTGCCAAAAGGCACCTAAAGACTCTCAGACCATGAGAATCAAGATTCTCTGGTCTGATGAAACCAAGATTGAACTCTTTAGCCTGAATGCCAAGTGTCATGTCTGGAGGAAACCTGCCACCATCTCTATAGTGAAGCATGGTGGTGGCAGCATCATGCTGTGGGTATGTTTTTCAGAGGCAGGGACTGGGAGATTAATCAGGATCAAGGCAAAGATGAACAGAGCAAAGTACAGAGAGGTCCTTGATGAAAACCTTCTCCAGAGCACTCAGGACCTCAGACTGGGGCGAAGGTTCACCTTCCAAGAGGACAACAACCCTAAGCATACAGCCAAGACAATGCAGGAGTGGCTTCGGGACAAGTCTCTGAATGTCCTTGAGTGGCCCAGCCAGAGCCTGGACTTGAACCCAATCAAACATCTCTGAAGAGACCTGACAATAGCTGTGCAGCGACGCTCCCATCCAACCTGACGGAGCTTGAGAAGCTCTGCAGAGAAGAATGGGAGAAAATACAGGTGTGCCAAGCTTGTAGCGTCATACCCAATAAGAATCGTTGCTGTAATCACTGCCAAAAGTGCTTCAAAGAAGTATTGAATAAAGGGTCTGAATACTTATGTAAATTTCATATTTAAGTTTTTTTGTTGTTGAATCAATTTGTTGTTGAATCAATTAGCAAATATGTCTAAAAAACATTTTTTCTTCGTCATTATGGGTTATTGTGTGTAGATTAATGAGGGGAAAACAACAATTGAATCAATTTTAATATTATTTTACTTTCTTTTTTTACAAAATGTGGAAAAAGTCAAGGGGTCTGAATTCCTTTTGAAGGCACTGTACATGGAGTGCGCAGTGCAATGAAATGCTTACTTGCAGGTTAAAACTTCTTATGGCTGCAGGGGCAGTATTGAGTTGCTAATATATGCATATTATTATTAGTATTGGATAGAAAACACTCTGAAGTTTCTAAAACGGTTTTAATTATGTCTGTGGGTATAACAGAACTCATATGGCAGGCAAAAACCTGAGAAGAAATCCAAACAGGAAGTGAGAAATCTGAGGTTGGTCGATATTCAACCCAGCCACTATTAAATTCACAGTGGGATATGGATTAAGTTGCTGATGTCAACCGTCTTTAGAAACTTGAATGAGGCTTCTACTGTGATGTGGGGCTGAATGGGAGCTGAATGAGCCAGGTGTCACGCGCGACCTGCGTTCCATGGCTTCTCTACAGACAAAGGAATTCTCCGGTTGGAACGTTATTGAAGATTTGTGATAACAACATCCTAAAGATTGATTCTATACTTAGTTTGACATGTTTCTTCGACCTGTAATATAACTTTTTGAAGTTTTTGTCCGACGTTATGCCGGACCTGCACGAGTGATTGGATTTGTATACGTAAGCCCTAAAAAAAGTAGCTACTTGGACATAAATAATGGACATTATCGAACAAATCAAGCATTTATTGTGGGACTAGGATTCCTGGGAGTGCATTCTGATGAAGATCACCAAAGGTAAGGGAATATTTTTGAAATCTGACACAGCGGTTGCATTAAGGAGAGGTATATCTATAATTCCATGTGTGTAACTTGTTTTTTCATCTACATTTATGATGAGTATTTCTGTTGAATTGATGTGGCTATGCAAAATCACTGGATGTTTTTGGAACTAGTGAACGTAACGCGCCAATGTAAACTCAGATTTTTTTTATATAAATATGAACTTTATCGAACAAAACATACATGTATTGTGTAACATGAAGTCCTATGAGTGTTATCTGATGAAGATCATCAAAGGTTAGTGATTAATTTTTTTCTATTTGTGCTTTTTGTGAGTCCTCTCTTTGGCTGGAAAAATGGCTGAATTATTCTGTGAGTTGGTGGTGACCTAACATAATCGTTTGTGTTGCTGTAAAGCCTATTTGAAATCGGACACTGCGGTGGGATTAACAACAAGATTACCTTTAAAACTGTATAAAATACATGTCTGTTTGAGGAATTTTAATTATGAGATTTCTGTTGTTTTGAATTTGGCGCCCTGCACTTTCACTGGCTGTAATATCGATCCCGTTAACGGGATTGCAGCCATAAGAAGTTTTAACCTCTCAATAATGATTTCAAAAAATGTTTTTTTTTCTGGGAAGGAAATTCATGTGTGTTGACGAATGGTACATACAAAACACATAACAGAATACAAAAATATGTAGGCTACAGTACAAATGATTAGAAGCATTCTATGCAATCCCAGGGTATATACAAATTAAAACTTAAAGAGTTAAGGAATTTGATGGATGTTGGCACAAAACTAGAAGCTACATTCTTAGATTTCAATGGGAGAGTTCTATACCTGTGCCTGGAGGGTAGGGGGCTATACTGGTCATTCAGTGTGTGTGTTATGTCAAAATCTATCTGTTCCCTCTTCTTCCGCACTCATTTTTTGTAAATGTCATTGAGGGGTTCCTGGCTTGCTCCGATGGCCTTCCCACTGATTCTTATTACCCTGTTCATTGGGTTCTGACTTGTGTTCCCTAGAGCACCAAAACACCCATCACATTAAAGGTTAAGATGGGTTCTATAACTCATATAAAATGCTTGGAAGATTGATTGGTGTGCATGAAACTTCTTCAATTTCCATAGAAAGAACAGACTTTGTTGACATTTTGAGTGAATGTGTTCAGTGATTCTTCTGAAGGAGAGCTTGTTGTTGATGATGGTTCCTAGGTATTTGTAGTCCTCCACTCTCTCAGTTATCTGTCCGTTAATCTCCAGCGCTGGGTTGGTACTGTAGGTTGGTGTCTTCTGAAGTCAATGATCAGGTCTTTGGTTTTGGTTGTATTGACAAAAACAACAATAGAAAAAGTAAGTACATAAGGAAATAAAAAGCTCAATAAAATAATTTCACCAATTTAATAATGGGCAGTTTTTTAAATTATTTTTAAACGTTTTATTTTTACACATGGTTACATAGCCTATATGGAAGTAACAGACATGAGCCGGGCATGTTTACCTGTAGAATGGAATACGTTATAAGACGTTTCATTTTGTTAGTTCTACCCAACCTGGTATCAGAGCATTTCAAATGACTCTGTATGTAAATCCAAGACACCCCATTCAGTATGATATGCTACATTTCGTATGGTATATATTAATTTGTGGATGTCCATCACCCATTTCATATTTTTTTCACCTTTATTTAACCAGGTAGACAAGTTGAGAACAAGTTCTCATTTACAATTGCGACCTGGCCAAGATAAAGCAAAGAAGTTCGACACATACACATACAACACAGAGTTACACATGGAGTAAAACAAACAGTCAATAATACAGTATAAAAATAAGTCTATATACAATGTGAACAAATGTGGTGAGATAAGGCAGGTAAGGCAAAAAAAAGGCCAGGGTGGCGAAGTAAATACAATATAGCAAGTAAAACACTGGAATGGTAGATTTGCAGTAGAAGAATGTGCAAGGTAGAGATAGAAATAATGGGGTGCAAAGGAGCTAAATCAATACAGTAGGGGGAGAGGTAGTTATTTGGGCATAAACTATAGATATGCTATTTTCAGTAATCTGTGAGCTGCTCTGACAGCTGGTGCTTAAAGCTAGTGAGGGAGATAAGTGTTTCCAGTTTCAGAGATTTTTGTAGTTCGTTCCAGTCATTGGCAGCAGAGAACTGGAAGGAGAGGTGGCCAAACATGTTAACAATATAAATTCAGATTATATGTTTCGAATTAGCAAAATGTACAATATGTTACGAATTTGCAAAACATATGATATGTTACGAATTCTATCTTGATGGCTAGGTGGCTAACGTTAGCTAGCTGGCTAATGTTAGATAGGCTAGGGGTTAGTGCTAGGTTTTGAAGTTAGGTTAAAGGGTTAAGTTTAGGGTTATGGGAAGGGTTAGCTAACATGCTAAGTAGTTGCTAAGTAGCTAATAAGTAGTAAGTATTTGAAAAGTTGCTAATTAGCTAAAATTTGATAATTCGCAACCATTTGTATTACAGTGCCTTGCGAAAGTATTCGGCCCCCTTGAACTTTGCGACCTTTTGCCACATTTCAGGCTTCAAACATAAAGATATAAAACTGTATTTTTTTGTGAAGAATCAAAAACAAGTGGGACACAATCATGAAGTGGAACGACATTTATTGGATATTTCAAACTTTTTTAACAAATCAAAAACTTAAAAATTGGGCGTGCAAAATTATTCAGCCCCCTTAAGTTAATACTTTGTAGCGCCACCTTTTGCTGTGATTACAGCTGTAAGTCGCTTGGGGTATGTCTCTATCAGTTTTGCACATCGAGAGACTGAATTTTTTTCCCATTCCTCCTTGCAAAACAGCTCGAGCTCAGTGAGGTTGGATGGAGAGCATTTGTGAACAGCAGTTCAGTGAGGATCTCTGAATGATCCAATGTTGACCTAAATGACTAATGACTAATAATGGTTGATTCAGAGATCCTCACTGAACTTCTGGAGAGAGTTTGCTGCACTGAAAGTAAAGGGGCTGAATCATTTTGCACGCCCAATTTTTCAGTTTTTGATTTGGATACAAAAAGATTTCCCAAGCTTTAAACATCCCAAGGAGCACTGTGCAAGCGATAATATTGAAATGGAAGGAGTATCAGACCACTGCAAATCTACCAAGACCTGGCCGTCCCTCTAAACTTTCAGCTCATACAAGGAGAAGACTGATCAGAGATGCAGCCAAGAGGCCCATGATCACTCTGGATGAACTGCAGAGTGCATCTACAGCTGAGGTGGGAGACTCTGTCCATAGGACAACAATCAGTCATATATTGCACAAATCTGGCCTTTATGGAAGAGTGGCAAAAAGAAAGCCATTTCTTAAAGATATCCATAAAAAGTTTAGTTTAAAGTTTGCCACAAGCCACCTGGGAGACACACCAAACATGTGGAAGAAGGTGCTCTGGTCAGATGAAACCAAAATTGAACTTTTTGGCAACAATGCAAAACGTTATGTTTGGCAACACAGCTGAACACACCATCCCCACTGTCAAACATGGTGGTGGCAGCATCATGGTTTGGGCCTGCTTTTCTTCAGCAGGGACAGGGAAGATGGTTAAAATTGATGGGAAGATGGATGGAGCCAAATACAGGACCATTCTGGAAGAAAACCTGATGGAGTCTGCAAAAGACCTGAGACTGGGACAGAGATTTGTCTTCCAACAAGACAATGATCCAAAACATAAAGCAAAATCTACAATGGAATGGTTCAAAAATAAACATATCCAGGTGTCAGAATGGCCAAGTCAAAGTCCAGACCTGAATCCAATCAAGAATCTGTGGAAAGAACTGAAAACTGCTGTTCACAAATGCTCTCCATCCAACCTCACTGAGCTTGAGCTGTTATGCAAGGAGGAATGGGAAAAAATTTCAGTCTCTCGATGTGCAAAACTGATAGAGACATACCCCAAGCGACTTACAGCTGTAATCGCAGCAAAAGGTGGCGCTACAAAGTATTAACTTAAGGGGGCTGAATAATTTTGCACGCCCAATTTTTCAGTTTTTGATTTGTTAAAAAAGTTTGAAATATCCAATAAATGTCGTTCCACTTCATGATTGTGTCCCACTTGTTGTTGATTCTTCACAAAAAAATACAGTATTATATCTTTATGTTTGAAGCCTGAAATGTGGCAAAAGGTCGCAAAGTTCAAGGGGGCCGAATACTTTCGCAAGGCACTGTATATGCCCATCCACAGTCACAAACTACCCTACTTTCATTTTTGACTTAAGTAACCATACCAAACTTAATATATGATACTAATTTTAATGTCCCAGATTGACATTTACTATGTTCTAGTCTGAGACCAGGCTGTTCTACCACCTAAAATTTGCTAATTTTAAACCGGTTTAAATGTAACGTTGTAGTAAAGTTATCCTTCAGTCCACAGGGGAGCCCTGTGTCACTGTCAGAAGATATATGCCTTAGTCAGAAAAAAATTCTCTCATCTCTTTGGTTTTAGCTAGCTAAGCAGTAGCTACCACCTTAGAGATCCTTTATTCTCTATTTTGGTTAGGTCGGGGTGTGACTAGGGTGGGAATTCTAGTTTCTTTATTTCTAGGTTGGCTTGGTATGGTTCCCAATCAGAGGCAGCTGTCAATCGTTGTCTCTGATTGGGGATCATATTTCGGCAGCTTTTTCCCACCTGTTTGTTGTGGGATCTTGTTTTTGTGTAGTGCCTGTGAGCACTGCATTTGCTTCACGTTTCGTTACTCTTTATTGTTTTTGTGAGTTACATTGAATAAACATAACACGGAAGCCAGCCACATCAATGTGTCAGAGGAAACACAGTATAACTGAGGTCAGACCGCAGGTGCCCGGCCCACCAGAAGGAGTCACTAGAGTGTGATGAACCTGGGTCTGTAGTGACGCCTCTAGCCCTGCGATGCAGTACCTTAGACCACTGCGCCACTCGAGACGCCCATATATATATATATATATATATATATATATATATATATATATATATATTAAGGGGTGTGTATATATATATATACACCCCTTAATCGATGTTCACTCGGGACTACCTTGCAGAAGAAAGATCAGCCTGTGCAGAACTTCGCTCAACTTTCCAGAATTTTTCTCCTTCCCCCTTAATTAACACTATCAACATTTCCAATTACTGTGGGAATTGTGACAGAATCAACGCAATATTAGCCATTTTCAATGCAAAATACCGAAAACAAATTAACTATGCAAGACTTAGTATGTAAAATGAGCCATGCAAGAGATTTTGTTGCCGGCAGATCGGAGTAGAATTCTATTGCATTGACACATACATTTGAAGTCGGAGGTTTACATACACCTTAGCCAAAGACATTTAAACTGAATTTTTCACAATTCTTTACATTTAATCCTAGTAAAAATTCCCTGTCTTAGGTCAGTTAGGATCACCAATTTATTTTAAGAATGTGAAATGTCAGAATAATAGTAGAGAGAATTATTTATTTCAGCTTTTATTTCTTTCATCACATTCCCAGTGGGTCAGAAGTTTACATACACTTAATTAGTATTTGGTAGCATTGCCTTTAAATTGTTTAACTTGGGTCCTTCGTGGAAGGTAGCCTTCCACGAGATTCCCACAATAAGTTGGGTGAATTTTGGCCCATTCCTCCTGACAGAGCTGGTGTAACTGAGTCGGGCTTGTAGGCCTCCTTGCTCACACACGCTTTTTTAGTTCTGCCCACACATTTTCTATAGGATTGAGGTCAGGGCTTTGTGATGGCCACTCCAATACCTTGACTTTGTTGTCTTTAAGCCATTTTGCCACAACTTTGGAAGTATGCTTTGGGTAATTGTCCATCTGCGACCAAGCTTTAACTTCCTGACTGATGACTTGAGATGTTGCTTAAATATATACACGTAATTTTCTTTCCGCCTTTTTCCTCCAAACATAACGATGGTCATTATGGCCAAACGGTTCCATTTTTGTTTCATCAGACCATAGGACCCAAAAGTACGATCTTTGCCCCCATGTGCAGTTGCAAACCGTAGTCTGGCTTTTTTATGGCAGTTTTGGAGCACTGGCTTCTTCCTTGCTTAGCGGCCTTTCAGGTTATATCGGTATAGGACTTGTTTTACTGTGGATATACAGTGCCTTGCGAAAGTATTCGGCCCCCTTGAACTGTGCGACCTTTTGCCACATTTCAGGCTTCAAACATAAAGATATAAAACTGTATTTTTTTGTGAAGAATCAACAACAAGTGGGACACAATCATGAAGTGGAACGACATTTATTGGATATTTCAAACTTTTTTAACAAATCAAAAACTGAAAAATTGGGCGTGCAAAATTAACTATAGTTTGTTAACAAGAAATTTGTGGAGTGGTTGAAAAACGAGTTTTAATGACTCCAACCTAAGTGTATGTAGACTTCTGACTTCAACTGTAATTTATATCATAGGCCTAATAGTACTGTAGAGCTCTTTTTACTTGCACACAATACAGCTGGGTCACATCGTCCTATCCCTAAGGGTCCATGGCCCAGCAGCGCCCCAACCCAATACACCCCACTTAGCTTTAAGATCTTAGTGAAACATTCATTTTTGGTTTTGGGTGTGTTAGGCTAAGGCCAGAGTGACAACCCACAGGATGGCAGACCCCCAGGGCAAGGACTGAGCAGCCCAGCAGCTAGGGATTGCCTAAATAGGTATCTCCCATGACATGGGCATGTTTCAATACAGACTCCTTTTGTCGTGCTGTATTCTATGTAAGGCATCCAGACCTTATGAAAGTTACAGTATACCCTTAATCTTGTAATAAATCAGGTGATACATAACTTGATATTTCTTCCATCCATTGTGGGAGTTTAACCAGCCTTCAAATTAATGGCAATGCATTTCTTAGCAGGTATAAATGCTAGGTTACACAGTATCAACGTTTCCATACAAACAAAAACTGTAAGGACAGACACTTGGAGAAGATAAGCAAGTACAGGGAGTGAACATTTAATTAATAATCATACATGAAACAAGACAGGACAGCGTCTGGACATGAAAAACATAACAACAATAATGCTGACACGGGAACAAACTGAGGAGCAGACAGATATAGACGGGAAATCAACAAAGTAATGGAATCCAGGTGAGTCCAATATTGCCCAGATGCATGTAATGATGGTGACAGGTGTGCGTAATGATGGGCCGCCTGGCGCCCTCGAGCACCACAGAGGGGGAGCGGAAGCAGGCATGACAAAAACAGGGAGATGGGAGAATCTGTAGACGTGTTGAAATAAAATAACATACTCTTTGACAGAATTCATCCAGACTTCACAAGACCATAACATATGCAAATTACAGTGCATTCTGAAAGTATTCAGATCCCTTGACTTTTCCACATTTGATACGTTACAGCCTTATTCTAAATTGGATTAAATAGTTTTTCCCCCTCATCAATCTACACACTAATATATAATGACAAAGCAAAAATAGGTTTTTAGATATTTTAGCAAAATACAGTATATAAAACATTTCAAACTGAAATATCACATTTACATAAGTCTTCCGACCCTTTACTCAGTACTTTGTTGAAGCACCTTCGGCAGCGATTACAGCCTCAAGTCTGTGGAGGAAATTAATGAATGACATACTATGCTGTTTAATTAGACATACTATGCTGTTTTACTTAAAAAATGCTGTTCAAACTTAAAGAATTGTCCATTGGTATATGCTAGTATTTTTTTACTGATACAAACTTGTCTTGTGTGACTTAGTCATAATTCTGAGCATATAGATTTTTGTTTGAATGCGACCTCAGCTTATTACCTCAAGTGTTTACTGGAGCAATTTAGCTATGTGGGAATTGCAGGGAGGAACTGAGAACGGTGGCGATATCAGCTATCTTGATCTGCATAGATTAGTTAAATTACTTTTTACAACTCCCCGGCCCTGTTTCTGCACATCTGCTAACTGTTACATAGATAAGAGGATGTACTTTCTGTTTATTGGAGAGAGCCAACTCTGTTCGTTGGACTTTCAACTCTGAACCATTTTGAGTGATTGTTGAATTCCAAATGTTTTGCAAATCTTATAAAAAATTTGCTGTTTGAATAAATCTACAATCTCTCTTCTGTTGGTTAGAATTTCCACCACACATATTTTTGGATATGACACTACAAGCTTGGCACTCCTGTATTTGGGAAGTTTCCCACATTCTTCTCATCAGATCCTGTCAAGCTCTGCACAGCTATTTGTGTCGCTGCACAGATATTTTCAGGTCTCTCCAGAGATGTTCGATCAGGTTCAAGTCTGGGCTGGGCCACTCAAGGACATTCAGAGACTTGTCCCAAAGTCACTCCTGCGTTGTCTTGGCTGTGCTTAGGGTCATTGTCCTGTTGGAAGGTGAACTTTTGCCCCAGTCTGAGGTCCTAAGTGCTCTGGAGCAGGTTTTCTTCAAGGATCTCTCTGTACTTTGCTCCTTTCATCTTTCCCTCACACCTGACTAGTCTTCCAGTCCCTGCCGCTGAAAAACATCCCCAACACATGATGCTGCCACCACGCTTCAACGTAGGGATGATGCAAGGTTTCCTCCAGACGCCACGCCTGGCATTCAGGCCAGAGTTCAATGTTGGTTTCATCAAACCAGAGAAACTTGTTTCTCATGGTCTGAGTCCTTTGGGTGGTTTTTGGTAAACTCCAAGCGGGCTGTCATGTCCATTTTACTAAGGATTGGCTCCCATGTGGCCACTACCATAAAGGCCTGATTGGTGAAGTTCTGTAGAGATGGTTGTCCTCCTGGAATGTTCTCCCATCTCCACAGAGGAACTCTGTCAGAGTGACCATCGGGTTCTTTACCATCGGGTTCCTGATCAAGGCCTTTCTCCTCCGATTGCTCAGTTTGACAGGGCGGCCAGTTCCAGGTGGTTCCAAACTTCTTCCATTTAAGATTTATGGAGGCCACTGAATTATTTGGGACCTTCAATGCTGCAGAAATGTTTTGGAAATATATGTAAATAAAGTATTTCTGTTTTCGCTTTGCCATTATGGGGTATTGTGTGTAGATTGATGTGAATTTGTATTTATTTAATTCATTTTAGAATAAGGCTGTAATGTAACAAAAAGTCAAGGGGTCTAAATACTTTCTGAATGCACTGCATGTCCCCTTTTGTGTTTTACACCGCCATCAGAATAATTACATTTCTGTGTGCATGATATTCAGTTTCACTGGCATGTAGTACATTCTATGGATGGTTTTAAACGGCAGTAATTTATGGCTGAGATGATATGAACATGACTGGGCATTCTAACATTTCTGTATCCATTCATCATCATCAATAGCATCTCACAGATCCTCCTCACATCTTTGTTTCACATGTTTTGTGTCATCGGGAAAGCCTCTATCAACCCATGATACAGTTTGGAAATGTAACACGTACGCTGGGAGTCGGGAAGCAAGTTTAGGGAGTGTATTTAATAAATAAATTAACATAGAACAAAACAAGAAACACGGGGAGCGTACAGACATGAACACTGGCACAGAAACAGTAACGCCTCGGGAAAGAACAAAAGGGAGTGACGTGTAGGGAAGGTAATCAGGCAGGTGATTGAGTCCAGGTGAGTCTGATGAGGCGCTGATGCCCGTAAAGATGGTGACAGGTGTGCGTAATTGTTACGGCTCTCGTTTGTGGAATGACCGGACCAAGGTGTAGCGTGGGAAGCGTACATCGTTCTTTTTATTGATGCCACCAAAAGCAAAATAACAACGACAAAAACGACACACAGTTCTGTAAGGCAAAATAAACTATACAGAAAACAAGATCCCACAAAACCCAAAAGTAAAATGACAACCTATATATGATCCCCAATCAGAGACAATGATAGACAGCTGCCTCTGATTGGGAACCATACTCAGCCAAAAACACAAAGAAATAGAGAACATAGATTTTCCCACCCGAGTCACACCCTGACCTAACCAAACATAGAGAATAATAAGGATCTCTAAGGTCAGGGCGTGACAGTAATAATGAGAAGCCTGATGACCTCGAGCAACAGAGATGAAGTATACGTGACAGAAAATCAACTTTAGAGGTTAGTCAGACTGCCTTAAAATAGTTGAAATATTTTAAGCTTCTTGCTTGTCCAGTGTTCGCAGCGCAGAGGAAATTCACCTCAGCTCCGTCACAGACTGGTCTTCCCTGGCTGCCTGACCCTGATGAGACCCCTGTCAACATCTGATCCTGCTCAGATGAGGCATGACAAAGAAGGACATTGATCCTATTCATGGTTAATATCAGGTATACCAATGGTTCGACAATTGACATTACCATTATTCCCAGATACCAGATTGTAGCCTACCCATCATCTCAAGATGGAATTATATATCCATTCACTGATTGTTATAATATACTGCAAAATTCACCTGAGCTCTGTAGACTGGACTTCCCTGTCTGTCTTACCCTGCATGGACCCCTGTCACCATCTGATCCTGCTAAGACATGATGAGCATAGTGTTGAGTACTGACTTTGCACCATGGCAGTGAAGCCTGTAGAGCTGTTTATACCGTGTCAGTGTGAAAAGTAGGGAAATAGCTAGGGAAGCTGGCAGATCATTAACATTGCATTGCTATACGGACTAATAAAAACTCACATTGCGCTGAAAAAACATCAGAATATCGGTTTTCAATCATCTACAGAGCTCAGGTGG
Source organism: Oncorhynchus clarkii lewisi (assembly GCF_045791955.1). Taxonomy (NCBI): domain Eukaryota; kingdom Metazoa; phylum Chordata; class Actinopteri; order Salmoniformes; family Salmonidae; genus Oncorhynchus; species Oncorhynchus clarkii. Next base: position 75,283,178 of record NC_092150.1, read on the forward strand.
TTTCATCATTTGATTCAGGTCTAGTGTGATTGACCAATATTCAATATTCAGCTAGTTAACTAGCTAACATTACACAATTGTTGGCTAGCTCTGCTAGCTAATAGTACAATGGTATATCATCAAATGTACTTCTGTTGAAACGGGACAAAAATGTTATTTCAGAATGTGTGTGTGTGGGGGGGGGGGGTCATGTCCCGTGTCCCCCCTGTCTCCAGTGAAAGTTGCACCCCTGGCTTTGATAATGCATTGAAATCTATAGATTACAGAAGAGAATTAGGAGTTTTTATGTGATACAGCAGTCAGGATTTTGTGTTTCAATGGGATTGGGACTGGTTAGGAAAATAGGCTCTAGGACAGGAGAAGATTTTTTCCCTCATGGCTCTGTTAACACAGATTTTATGTCTGTGACAGAGATGCCTATCAAATTTGTGACTGTCTGACGAGACTCCTTGACAGCTCAAAAATGCAAACTTTATTTTATAGGCTACAGTATACTGTAGGGGTTTCCTGTAGGCTTTATTAACTGTATGTTATAGGCTACAGTATACTGTAGGGGTTTCCTTTAGGCTTTATTAACTGTATTTTATAGGGTACAGTATACTGTAGGGGTTTCCTGTAGGCTTTATTAACTGTATTTTATAGGCTACAGTATACTGTAGGGATTTCCTGTAGGCTTTATTAACTGTATTTTATAGGCTACAGTATACTGTAGGGGTTTCCTGTAGGCTTTATTAACTGTATTTTATAGGCTACATTATACTGTAGGGGTTTCCTGTAGGCTTTATTAACTGTATTTTATAGGGTACAGTATACTGTAGGGGTTTCCTGTAGGCTTTATTAACTGTATTTTATAGGCTACAGTATACTGTAGGGATTTCCTGTAGGCTTTATTAACTGTATTTTATAGGCTACAGTATACTGTAGGGGTTTCCTGTAGGCTTTATTAACTGTATTTTATAGGCTACAGTATACTGTAGGGGTTTCCTGTAGGCTTTATTAACTTTATTTTATAGGCTACAGTATACTGTAGGGGTTTCCTGTAGGATTTATTAACTTTATTCGGGTCGTATGTGCAGTCGGTTAGTGTCAATTCAGCATGTGCTTTGAATTTTTGGTGACTTTGTGTGAAGTACACGTAAATACGCTTGGCTAAAGGCTTCCATGTGACAACCTGTTCGGATAATGTGCTATTTAATTTTCTGCTAATCTGCTGCTGTGCATGTTGTGTTTGAGTTTGAGTTTATTTGATTTTTACAGGGACAGTGCACATTAATCAACGTTTCAGTAAAAGTGCCTGTTTTAGCCAGCCGGCTAATTTTCAACCACAGTCCCCCGCAAGTTATTAAAAACAATTACAATATAGACAATAGCAACATAGGACAAGCAAGACATAGCATACAGACAGAACAACATAGGACAAGCAAGACGTAGCATACAGACAGAGCAACATAGGACAAGCAGGACGTAGCATACAGACAGAGCAACATAGGACAAAAAGCAGCAAGACAAAATTCATAAAAGCAACAAAGTGTTTCCACACCTCACAGATTACAGACAACAGACATGGAAAGCGGCAACACACAGCTAGGGACCATGTTCACAAATCTGATTGACCTTTAGCCATGTCTTCAAGCATTTTGTGAAAGTGTGATATGTGTTGCAGTTATGTGTGTCTGATGGCAGTGTATTCCAGACATGGGAAGCTCTCACAGAGAAAACGGATTTACTAAAGGTGCTTTTCTAAGGGAACTGTACAGTCACCTCTCTTGGCAGACCTTGTGGATCTGCTGCCATATGCTTGGGTTTTCTGTTTAACAAAAATACTGAGTGGAGGGGGAGCCAGGCCATTTAGGATCTTGAATACAAGACATGCATCGGTGTATTGCACAAGATTTTCCCAACTCAGGAGCTCATGCTTTCTGAGAATGTAACAGTGATGATGGCTATTGGGCTTCCTATCAAGCACTTTGAGAGCCTGTTTGTAGACAGACTGAATAGGTCTTAAAACCTCTTAAGTCTAACCCTTCCTTTTTCGAACATTCTGTTAAAAATCGCGCAACTTTTCAGCGTCCTGCTACTCATGCCAGGAATATAGTATATGCATATGATTAGTATGTGTGGATAGAAAACACTCTGAAGTTTCTAAAACTGGTTAAATCACGGCTGTGACTATAACAGATTGTGTGTTTCATTGAAAAACGCAAGAAAAACTGCTCTCTGAAAGCTAAAAATTATTTCCATAAGTCACTTTCATGGGTTGTTAAAAGGGGAAATTTAATATCGACCTGCATGCAATTCATACAAATTCCACACGATGTCGCCATTGTCGTCATTTTCAATGGAATTTTTTGTTGGAAAATCCAACTATCTGGATTCCGTTTCTTCCGGTCTCCACCAGGATCTTTTCAATGTGGACATTGGCAGCCATTGATTTGCAGACGAGGAGCTATTGAATATACATCGCCCTGTAATCATTTTGATAGAATATAAACGTTTACTAATACCTAAAGTTGGATTACAAAAGGATTTCGAAGTGTTTTGTGAATGTTTATCGTCGACTTTTTTAATTTTAAAAAATGACACAGCGTTTAAAAACAATGTTTTTTTCTGAATGACACAGCTTCCATAGAAAGCTATTTTGGGTATATATGGACCGATTTAAATGAAAAAAAGACCCAATAGTGATGTTTATGGGGCATATAGGAGTGCCAAGAAAGAAGCTCGTCAAAGGTAATGAATGTTTTATATTTTATTTCTGCGTTTTGTGTTGCGCCGGCTAAGCTATATCTTTGTTTACATCGCATTCAGGCATTTTGGGGTGTTGCATGCTATCAGACAATAGCTTCTCATGCTTTCGCCGAAAAGCATTTTAAAAATCTGACTTGTTGGCTAGGTTCACAACGAGTGTAGCTTTAATTCAATACCCTGCTTGTGAATTTTGATGCACGTTTGAGTTTTAACGAGTACATTTAGCATTTAGCGTAGCGCATTTGCATTTCCAGGTGTCTACGTGAGACATCTGCGTCTCAAGTAGAAGAAAGAAGTTAATGTTGTACAGCAAGCTTGGGCCCAACTAGTCAAGCAGTATGTTAAGCGGGGGAGTATCATAGATTTGAAGTACAGTTTTGCTACCTCTGTAGTCAAACAATTTTGTATAAATCGGAAATTAGCTAGGTTGAATTTAGTTATTTGAATTACATTTTTCACATGCTTTTTAAAAGAGAGGTTGGAATCAAGTATGATGCCAAGGTACTTAATGTTGTAACTACCCATCCCGGGTTCGGGAGCGACAGAAACATGGCAAACGCTGTTTATAATCAATCCTCAAGGTGTTTTTCAAATATATATTCGATAATATATCCACCGGGACAATTGTCTTTTCAGTAGGACCGAGAGGAAAAATGGCTACCTCTGTATTTTACGCAAGAATCACTCTGAGAGCCATCAGGTGACCACTTACGCAATGTAGTCGCTTACGCTCATTCTTCAACATAAAGGCGTGAAACTACATCAAAATGCTGTAGACACCTTGGGGAATACGTAGAAAAAGGAATCTGGTTCTGTTATAGTGGTTATGTTATACTCACAGACAATATTTTTACAGTTTTGGAAACTTTAGAGTGTTTTCTATCCTAAGCTGTCAATTATATGCATATTCTAGCATCTTGTCCTGACAAAATAGCCCGTTTACTTTGGGAACGTTATTTTTCCAAAAATGAAAATACTGCCCCCTAGTTACAAGAAGTTAAAATCAGATACCACCTGGAGTTTCTCCCCTGATACATAGACATCTGGCTCAGTAGCATCTGTATCCCTATTTGTGAAGAACATGCAAACAGTTTTTTTCACATTGAGATGCAAACACGAGTCACTGAGCCACTTTGTAACCTGGACCATTAGAGTAGTGAGTTCTTGTGCAGCTTGTTGTTTGCTCTTTCCATGCACATATATCACTGTATCATCTGCATACATTTGAACTTCAGACCCAGTACAGACAGAAGGCAGATCATTAATGTACAGGCTGAACAGGAGGGGCCCCAGTATTGACCCTTGGGGCACGCCCACGTCATAGCTAAGAGTGGGCGATAGCTCATTGCTCACTCTGACACACTGAGTTCTGCCTTCAAGGTATGATTTCATCCATCTCAAGGCATCAGGGGAAAAGTTGAACTTGGACAATTTTGTGATGAGAATCTGGTTAACAGTATCAAAAACCTTCCTTCGGTCCAGAAACACAGCCCCAACAACGCCCCCTTTGTCTATCTTGGACTTCACATTTTAGAGAAGAAAGCAGTTGGCCGTTTCTGTGGAGTGTTTCGCTCTGAAGCCAAACTGCATGGAGTGTAATGTGAAGGGGTTGTTGTTGAGGTGGGCAATCAGTTGTTCTGCCACACACTTTTCAACAACCTTTGACACCACAGGTTCCAAATACTAATGGGCCTGTAGTTACTCACGTCAGCAGGGTCGCCTGATTTAAAGATGGCCGTTATTATGGCCGACTTCCATACCCTTGGAAACACCCCGAGACCAATAGATGTGTTGGTGACCTTAGTAATGGGGCCAATGAGTGACTCTTTGTAGTTTTTAAGAAAGGTAGAGTCCAGCCCAAACACATATTTGCCTTTAGAGTTCTTTAGTGAGCTAATCACCTTGTTCACCTTTGACTCAGAAACCTCCCTTATGATGAAGACAGGTTGAGCATCATTTACTAGCACTGAGCCCAAGAAACCAGTGGAGGGGTTCTGTGTCAGTACCCTGACAGAGTCAATAAAGTAGGGATTGAAGGCTATTGCTATTTCGACTGCATCCTGTGTTAGATTGTTGTTCACCATGATTTCTAGTCTTTTTGCAGTGTTACCATGGTCTTTCCCTGTTAACTTTTTTAGATTATCCCAGATCAATTTAGAATTCCCCTTTGCTTCACCAATTATGTTAATAAAAAAGTTTGCCTTGGCCTGTCTGATTTCTTTCATCACCTTATTTCTCAACATGGTAAACCTACGTCTGTCATGCTCTAATTTGGATCTTAGGGCTATTTTTAGAGCATAAACTCATTCTTTCATCAATTTCCAGATTTCTCCATTTAGCCAAGGAAGAGTGCTCTTTTGGCCAGGTTTGGATTTGATTTTCTTTAGGAAACCATTGATTGTAGTCTGGATTGTGGATAGAAAAACTTGACTATCAGCCTTCACGTCTGTATAGGACAAGAGATCATTCCAGTTAATTACCTTAATTGCGTTTTCAAAATAGCTTAATTCACTCTTAGGTATTCTCAGTTGATCCGGCTTTCTAACAGTAGAGAGGTTAAACCTGGGTATTTTGTGAAATTATATTAGTGCAACATTGGAGGGTTTGTTTTTTACTTCCCAGGTGTTGTTGTAAAAATGTTGGGAAAAAGTGGAAAAGTATTCCCTGGAGAGTCCTGGGATCCCGGTTACACATGTTAAACCCTATCGGCTACTGTAGTATATGGCTGTCAAGGCTGTTGGGACGCATGGAGAATCACCAGGAAATGTTTGACATTCCCAGTTCTGGACACCCATTTGTCTGTGTCCCGCATACCGAGGAAGACGGCTATTCATTTGAAACGTTTGTGCATACAGTATGTATTTGCATGACATGAACGGTTTATGAATGATAATCCCCTGTTGCAGATAAAATACTGTATAAGAAAACAAAACTGGAAATAAATGTACTTCTTAAGGCTCTGTACTGTTTTATACCGGTTTCATATCGTCACCATCTACACACAGCAGGAGGGATGAACACCCATACAATTACAATAATAAGTGATTCTACTTCTATTGTAAAACCCAGCGTTTAACCAGCAGATGAGGTGAGGTTGTGATTAAATCATGGCAGCACGCCTGAAGGTTGTCAGTTGTGTATCAATGGTAGATACATCCGATCTGGCTGATCTTTGCCAGAACACATGAAATATTGAAAAGGCATACTTTATACAACATATTCTCACGGAGGTGTACACACACACACGTGCACACCCACATAAAAAGCTTCTCATGCGCACACACACAGACGTGTACGTTCACCATATAAAAACAAGTTGAATGACAGCTACCAATGGATAGGATACAGTACATTCAAACAGAAGGGTTTATGTGCACTTAACTCTTTCATGCCTGTATACATACACAAAGACCAGTTAGTGAAAAAAATATCAGAATTGGGCTGACTGTCTAAAACAGTTGCTCTGCCAATTAGGCTACATAACATGAGATCTTCACAGGCACATTTTTTACATCTTTAGATAGATCAGCCATCACATTATTCATTCGTTTATTCATTAATTTATTCATTCTATTCACCATCACATCTATCTCACTATCTAATGTGCTGATTACAGTTCCAAACTGTTGGCTCAGAAATAGGTTTCCGATTCTAATTCTGTGGTAGGGGGTTGTTTCCAAACGCAGCCATGGTGGGCCGGATGGCAGCCGAGCTAGCCACTGGCATCTTGTCAAAACCAATTCATCATCAGTGCTTCTGATGAACATTGTAAAAAGTGGGATGGCACTGTTGTTCGTCTGAAGTGCTTTTTCTGATTGGCATGATCCAAAACGCTTTGGTTTGTTCAACATATTCTATAAAATTAGCTTGAAGTCAAATAACGAATTTGTCAGATCAACGTGATTTTTTTTTGAACGAAAGCTTTTAAATTCCTTTCAACACCTCATGCACATTTGCTTTGTATAGTGGTGTTTGCAATTTAGTGACTGCAGCCTAACAGAAGAGTTGGAGTAGTGGCCTATTGGGGAATTGGATTTCAGTTTGTTATTTTTGGCCACCCGTGATAGTCAATGTCATTCCAGGTTATGTGTTTTGTTTTTTGTTTTATTTTATGATTATATGTTTACTGCCAGCACTGAATGTTTTATTATACAGTGCATTCGGAAAGTATTCAGACTCCTTCCCTTTTTCCACATTTGTTTACGGTACAGCGTTATTCTAAAATGGATTAATCCTCATCAATCTATCTAAAATTCCCCATAATGACAAAGTTATAAGAGTTTTACATGTTTTTTTGCAAATGTATTAAAAATAAAAACAGAAATACCTTATTTACACAAGTATTCAGACCCTTTGCTATGAGACTGGAAGAAGTTTGGAACCACCAAGACACTTCATAGAGCTGGCCGCCCGGACAAAATGAGCAATTGGGGAGAAGGGCCTTGGTCAGGGAGGTGACCAAGAACCCGATAGCCACTCTGACAGAGCTCTAGAGTTCCTCTGTGGAGATGGGATAGCCTGTGTTATTTCTGTTTTTTATTTTTCATACATTTGCAAACATTTCTAAAAAACTGATTTTTCTTTGTCATTATGGGGTATTGTGTGTAGACAATTTAAACAATTTAATCAATTTTAGAATAAAGCTGTAACGTAACAAAAGGTGGAAAAAGTGGTCTGAATACTTTACAAATGCACCGTATCAGCATAAGTACTGTAATGCTACAGAGTCTAGAAATTTCTATTGATGAGATCGTCACCATTTGGTTACAATATTGTAACCAGTTCATTTCAAAGTAAAGTAAAGTAAATGTCAATATTTCATCTTATGGAACCAGCTTAATATCTTGATTAACAGGAAATGTATTTAATTGCTTGTAACCCAAATAAATACATTTGGATAGGATAATTCCAAAGTGAAAAATCAACAAACATGAAAAAATGTTTTGAATATTCAGTGTATTATTTTTGTATTTATGCTATTCATTTATGTTTAACCAAACTGGAAAAGTAAGTTAAGTGTTGAAATAATAATAATCAAATATAACTGTTGGCATTTAATCATAAAATATACTGTGTGATTCAATGGCAGCTGTTATATTTGATTACTAACGAACATATTTCATTGAAATTGAAAAAAACTACATTTGTTGTGTTTGGTTTCAACAAATAATATTTTTTTTTTTGGGGGGGGGGGGTATTTTTTTTTGTTGCTGTGTGTTAATCTATTCTCAGGATGTTTAGTACAGTGTGTATCCTTATGGAGCTTTACTCTAATCAAGTAAGGGAATAGCCAGAGGTAACCCCTGGACACATAGCCCAAAGAAACTATAACTGTCACGCGGGACTAGGTGGGTGCAGGAATCAGACGCAGAGAGAGTTCCACTGGGGTTAAGTGCTTTTACTAAGGCACACAAAATAATAAGCCCAACAAATACAGGGTGCGGGACACACAACGAGACAACCCAAAAACCACAGGGTGCCAAGTTAAAGAAAAGACAATCCAACACTACCTAAAATACACACACCTTACATAAAGACAATCCACCACTACCTAAAATACACACACCTAACATAAAGAAAATCCACCACTACCTAAAATACACACACCTAACATAAAGACAATCCACCACTACCTAAAATACACACACCTAACATAAAGAAAATCCACCACTACCTAAAATACACACACCTAACATAAAGACAATCCACCACTACCTAAAATACACACACCTAACATAAAGACAATTCACCACTACCTAAAATACACACACCTAACATAAAGACAATCCACCACTACCTAAAATACACACACCTAACATAAAGAAAATCCACCACTACCTAAAATACACACACCTAACATAAAGACAATCCACCACTACCTAAAATACACACACCTAACATAAAGACAATTCACCACTACCTAAAATACACACACCTAACATAAAGACAATCCACCACTACCTAAAATACACACACCTAACATAAAGACAATTCACCACTACCTAAAATGCACACACCTAACATAAAGACAATTCACCACTACCTAAAATACACACACCTAACATAAAGACAATTCACCACTACCTAAAATACACACACCTAACATAAAGACAATTCACCACTACCTAAAATACACACACCTAACATAAAGACAATCCCGCACAAAACAAGGGCGGGTCTACCTACTAAATATAGGGAAGCTAATTAAACCAAACAACAGAAACACAGGTGAAACTAATAAGACAAAACAAACAGACAAACGAAAAAGGGATCGGTGGCGGCTAGTAGGACGGTGACGACGACCGCCGAGCACCGCCCGAACAGGCAGGGGAGTCAACTTTGGCGGAAGTCGTGACACTAACCACAACCTTAAAGGAAAAATCGACCCAAAACTACAAATTCCTATAGTGTACAGTATTACAGTTTTTTTCGATTGCTAAACGACAGTGGGCACAACTGGAGTCACATGTGCAAAACTCTAACTACAGTCTGTACTACCAACAGTCACGTGAGCTAAACAGTTCACATCACCTGCAAAACTCATTCCAAGCAACACAACTCTTAACACATGGCTCAAAACACGCTCAGTGCAGCCAAACACTGTGCACAACCCTCACTGAGATAACACACACTGTCACTCAGAACACACTGAGAGTAAAAACACTAACATCAAACACCAATACAGAAAATACAAACTTTTCATCTTTACAGTTTGAACAATTTCAGTGACTTCATACAAAGTAATATTTTCTTCAAAGAAAAGAGTGACATTCTTTCACATGATTTATATTTTTTTTTAGAACATAACAATTCTTTAAGGTAAATGAAAATTAGCAGTTTGCTTCAATAGTCTGTAGTAATTTACAGAATTACAGTAATGAGAAAAAAAAGGTAGAAACTAAAAGTACATACTGTAATTCGAACAAATAATTGAGGGGCTAATCCTGCCTCTCTCTAGCATCAGGCCACAGGTTTTCTTCAACATCACATCTAATGTTTTCTCTTGCCATGCACCTGGGGAAGAACCTTCTGGAGTGCCTTATCCATCCCTGGCAGTCCTCTGGACTCGTGTCCTCACATGCGGCACGCATGGCTTCCAAAAGAGACATTTGGTCATGTGGGTGGTGACCAAACACTTTCCACCTCCAGGCAGAGAAAAACTCCTCTATTGGGTTGAGGAAGGGTGAATATGCAGGCAGGTACAAAACCATAAATCTGTGATGTGCTGCAAACCAATCTGTGACAGCTGCAGAGTGGTGAAAAGCAACGTTATCGCAAACTATGACAAAAACTTGGGGGTTTCTTACTGGCTCCCCCTGTTCTGCTGGCACTGGCTGAGCATAGAGCTGTTCTAGGAAAGCTATAAGCCTTTCTGTGTTGTATGGGCCAATGAGTGGTGTGTTGAGAAGCAAACCATCATTGGCCATTGCAGCACACATGGTGATATTTCCCCCCCTTTGGCCTGGAACCTCCACAGTGGCCCTTTGACCTATAACATTCCTTCCTCTGTGCTGTGTTTTGGCAAGGTTAAATCCAGCTTCATCGATAAATACAAATGAATGTGGTCTTTCCAGTGCTTCCACCTCCATTACTCTATGAAAAACAGTAAGTGCACAGTTTTACTGTAGAAATGCTAGTGTTTTTTTTACTGTAAATATTTTGTATAGCTGTGTACGTAACCTCAGACGTCTTACCTGGACATATTGGTATCTTTGCTCTTTTACCCGTTCACTGTTTCTCTCGAACGGTACAGTGTATAACTGTTTCATTGTAACTTGGTGTTTCTTTAGGACTCGAGCAATAGTTGTTGTGCTGACAGAATTAACATTTTCAAATATATCATTATCAGCCAGCACTCTATCTTGAATCTCCCGCAGTTTTATTGCATTGTTGACAACAACCATGTCAACAATAGCATTTTCCTGCGCATCTGAAAATATTTTTCCTCTTCCCCCTGTTGGGGGCAGCCTTTGGGTCCTGTTGTAAAAATATATTTTACAGTCAAACTTACTGTAATATATATCTGTGTAAATATTCTATAATTGCAATACAAAATAGATTCCTGTAATGTTTTCATTTACTGTAAGGATGTAACTCTCACCTGTTTGCATGATGGAAAATTCACATTACAGATGCCACTGTGGATCTTTGCAGATTGGGTTGCACCCTCAACCCTGCCTCTCTCAATGAGAGACCATGGTTCACGACATGGTCTATAAGTGTAGCCCTTATTTCATCTGAAATAACAGCTCTTTGTCTTCTTTGTCTTCCTCCACGCATCCGCCCTCTCCCTGCCACCCTTCTCCCTCCACGAACCCATCTTCCTTGTTCCATTTCCAAAATGAGTCTTTCTGAGCTCTACCTATATATACTGTAATATGTGTGTGTGTTCACTAACAAGTCTAAAACAAGACACATGCTTAGCCTTTCAGCTGAAATTGCAATCAGCAGTGTTTGAAAGGCACAAGGCTGAAATCTATTCCGTTTTGAATGTGTGGTTCACAGTTTTGACAGCAGTGTGTTAGCATTTGAACAAAGTGCTGTAAGTCCACAGTGTTGTGCAGGTTGTGGTTAAAGTCATGGGATAAGTGTGTAGAGTTTTGAAAACTGTGTTCAAGCAATGAAAAACGAACTAGAGTTTGGTCCACATGAACTGCTGCTGTGCAGACTGTAGTTAGAGTTTTGCACATGTGACTCCAGTTGTGTCCACTGTCGTTTAGCAATCGAAAAAAACTGTAAATAACACTAATATGTGAAAACAATAATTTGTGGTTATATTATAATAAGATTGGTAGCAAGATTAGGAATTCATTGTGGAAATCTGTTGCAGCTCAAATCGACTTCAAAACCCACAGTGCAATGTTCTCTCTATTGGCTGGTTGGCTAGCTAGCTAGCAAATGTACCTACATACAATAATACCAAAGTTAATATCGGCATGTAGCTAGTTAGTTGTAAAATCACCAAAACACACTGCGCTATCAATTTAGGAGTCTACAATCTCACCATGTTCAACCTGCAGATTGATGTGTTTTGCAGTGGAGTCTGACATTCGCAACGGCACCTTGCAATGCAACCTGTATTGAAGAGGCAGACAAATAGGAGAAATGTGGTAGACCCTCTGTTAAATTACCCATTTCTCAGGAAGGAATATCGCAAAAATATGATCAATGGCTCATTCGAGAGAAGACACTCTCCCGCGTTATGACATCGGCCAGTATTAAAATCTGATATGTATGATAGACGTTAGTGTAGAGAGTGTAGTGAGAGCGGCTTTATCGCAATGCTACATAATACCAGTCAATTTTCTGCATGCTTGAATGGCAATACCTCAGATACACATGCAAACATGAAATGACCCAGGGAATTGAAAGAACATTGCTCTGAGTTAAACAAAAATGGGTGAATCTTTCCTTTAAGGATAAGGGAGCGTATCGTTACAGGGCTATAGCTTTCCTCACCTGTACACTCCTCTCTACCTCTAGTACAGGTAGTAAGTTCCAGCATGACACTGTCATGACGGTGATCAATGTTATCTGGCTCGGGTTAAAATTAGGTTTTGTCTAGGATTAGGCTCGGAGTGAGGGTTAGGGCTAGTGTTAGGCTTATACTCTACCTCTCCACCAGGCAACAAGTTCCAGCGTCGGACCATCACCATGGTGATCAGTTTGATCTGGCTGTACTCTGGGCTGTGGGCTGTGTTTCCTCTCTTGGGCTGGGGCGGCTACGGACCGGAGCCCTTCGGAGTGGCCTGCTCCGTGGACTGGGCAAGCTACCAAGACTCCCTGAACCACTCTACCTTCATCATGTCTCTGTCTATCTTCTGTACCTTCATCCCCTGCCTCGTCATCCTCTTCTCCTATTCCGGCATAGCCTGGAAACTCCACAAGGCATACCAGTCCATCCAGAATGGAAACTTCAACTACGGACACATCGAGAGGAAAGTCACTCTGGTGAGTATGCAAGGTTTATCTGTTGACTGTTTATTAACCATTTACCGATTAACCATGTTTCTTTAGAGCTGGAATCAGCATTTGTTTTTGTTTTGTTGATAAAACGGAGGAGAGGAGCGTTCGGCAGCGTGGTAATAAAAATGTGAAAAATATTAGCTAAATAAAAAAGGAAATAGTAACACAATAAAATAATAATGAGGCTATGTACAAGGATTAGCGGTACCAAGTCAATGTGCAGTGGCACGAGGTAGTTGAGGTATTGAGGTAATACAGTATGTACAGGGAGGTACGGGTAAAAGAGACTAGGCAATCAGGATATATAATAAACAGAGTAGAAGCAGCATATAGGGTGAGTGTGAAAGTTTGTGTGTGTGTGTGTGTGTGTGGTACAGTGCATTTGGAAAGTACTTAAACCTCAACTTTTTCTTCATTAAGGTTAAGTTACAGCCTTATTCTAAATTGGATTAAAAAAAGAAAATCCTCAGCAATCTACACACAATGCCACATAATGTCCTGCCATCCAGGACCTCTATACCAGGCGGTGTCAGAGGAAGGCCCTAAAAATGGTCAAAGACTCCAGCCACACTTGTCATAGACTGTTCTCTCTGGTGCTGCATGGCAAGCGGTACCGGAGCGCCAAGTATCGGTCCAAGAGGCTTCTGACCAGCTTCTACCCCCAAGCTATAAAACTCCTGAAAATCTAATCAAATGACTATTTGCATCTAACCCAGACTATTTGCATTGCCACCACCCGCCCCCTATTCTACACTGCTGCTACTCTCTGTGATTATCTATGCATAGTCACTTTAATAACTCTACCTACATGTACATATTACCTCAATTACCTCGACTAACCGGTACCCCCACACATGGACTCTGTACCGGTACCCCCTGTATATGGCCTCGCTATTGTTATTTTACTGCTGCTCTTTAATTATTTATTTTTATTTCTTACCTTTTTTATGTATTTTCTTAAAACTGCATTGTTGGTTAAGGGCTTGTAATTAAGCATTTCACTGTAAAGTCTACACCTGTTGTATTCGGCACATGTGACAATTTGATTTGATTTGATTTGAAATCAAGATTGAACTCTTTGGCCTGAATGCCAAGCGTCACGTCTAGAGGAAACCTGGCACCATCCCTATGGTGACGCATGGTGGTGGGAGCATCATGCTGTGGGGGTGTTTTTCAGCGGCAGGGACTGCGAGACTAGCCAGAATCGAGGGAAAGATGAACGGAGCAAAGTACAGAGAGAGCCTAGATGAAAACCTGCTTCAGAGTGCTCAGGACCTCAGACTGGGGCGAAAGTTCACCTTCCAACAGAACAATGACCCTAAGCTCACAGCCAAGCCAATGCAGGATTGGCTTCGGGACAAGTCTCTGAAGGTCCTTGAGTGGCCCAGCCAGAGTCCAGACTTGAACCCAAATCAAATCAAATCACATTTTATTGGTCACATACACATGGTTAGCAGATGCTAATGCGAGAATTGCAAAATGCTTGTGCTTCAAGTTCTGACAGTGCAGTAATGTCTAACAAGTAATCTAACAATTCCCCAACAACTACCTTATACACACAAATCTAAAGGGGTGAATGAGAATATGTACATATAAGTATATGGATGAGTGATGCCCGAGATGCATAGGCAAGGTGCAATAGATGGTGTAAAATACAGTATATACATGTGATATGAGTAATTTAAGATATGTAAACATGATTAAAGAGACATTATTTAAAGTGGCATTGTTTAAAGTGACTAGTGATCCATTTATTAAAGTGGCCAGTGATTGGGTCTCAATGTAGGCAGCAGCCTGAGTTAGTGATTGCTGTTTAGTAGTCTGATGGCATTGAGATAGAAGTTGTTTTTCAGTCTATTGGTCCCAGCTTTGATGCATCTGTACTGACCTCGCCTTCTGGATGATAGTGGTGGTGTAAACAGGCAGTGGCTCAAGTGGTTGATGTCCTTGATGAACTTTTTGGCCTTGCTGTGACATCTGGTGCTGTAGGTGTCATGGAGGGCAGGTAGCTTGCCCCTGGTGATGCGTTGTGCAGATCGCACTACCCTCTGGAGAGTCTAGCGGTTGAGGGCGGTGCAGTTGCCCTACCAGGCTGTGTTACAGCCTGACAGGATGCTCTTGATTGGTCATCTGTAAAAGTTTTTCAGAGTTTTGGGTGACAAGCCAAATTTCTTCAGCCTCATGAGATTGAAGAGGTGCTGTTGCGCCTTCTTCACCACACTGTCTGCGTGGGTGGACCATTTCAGTTTGTCTGTGATGTGTACGCCGAGGATCTTAAAACTTTCCACCTTCTCCACTGCTGTCCCTTCAATGTGGATGGGGGGTGCTCCCTCGACTGTTTCCTGAAGGCCCTCACCTCCTCCCTGTTGGCTGTCTCGTCATTGTTGGTAATCAAGCCCACTACTATCTGCCAGATACCAAGCACGCTAAGTGGTTAGCCCTTGTGGCTAGGGCCGCACTTCTATTTTTCTCGGTTTTAGGACCACCAATTACCAGAGTGTTCTACTACCGGCGTCTCTCATTTCACGAAGTGAATAGCGGGCTCGTCCTGCTATCATTACTATCATGCCTCTGAAAAAAAACAAGGATCACATCTCTGCTGGGCAGGTATGTGAACTCTTGGAGAAGCAGAACGTTTTATATAAGGAAATGATCCTTCAGCAGGAAAAGCTTCATACAAATGATCATGGAGTCTACCAACAAACGGCTGGACGACCTGACTAAAGATGTACAAGACATTAAAATAAGCCTACAGTTCACACAGAAGGATGTGGATGTATTGAAGACCACACAGGATACGCTTTCCAGAAACTGTTCCTCGATGCAGAATGAAATCGCCACAGTCAGGGAGGGCCTCCAGAACACGTCTGGGAAGGCTGATTACCTGGATGGACAATCGAGGAGAAATAATCTTGTAGTATATGGTATCCAGGAGAGGACAAAATAGCTGTTTTCTGAGGAGCTACAATTGGATCAACAGGTTGAGCTGGAACATGCTCACCAGTCTGGGAAACCAGGGGGCACTGGTGGTGCCAATGGTGGTGCCAATGGAACCAGACTCAGGCCAATTGTAGTGAAATTCCTCAGGTTCAAGGATAAGCTTACAGTCCTTGAAAAAGCCAATGGCCTTAAAGGGGCCTTCATCTTCATCAATGAGGATTTCTCAGATGCAGTCTCTCAAAGAAGAAAGGAACTAATATTAGCTATGAAGGCTGCAAGAGAACAAGGTGACATAGCATATCTGAGGTATGACAAACTAATTGTTCACTTTCCCTCCCAAGGAGTTAGGAGGAGCGATAGACACAAGTAATTCC